>NC_057802.1:238919534-238929298 GCF_018294505.1 Triticum aestivum | reverse complement strand
GGGCCGCCGCGCCCGTCCGTGCCCGAGCCGGCGCCCTCTCCTCCCGCTCCGGCCTCGACCCCGCCGCCTGCCTCCTCCTTCCTCCTGAGCTCCTCCCTCCGCCATCTTCCTCCCTGTCGCCGTCCACGGCGAGCCTCGAGCTCGGGCCCGATCCCTATCCAGTCAAACCCGAAGGTTGACTTTTCTCCTCTCCCCGAAATCACTGTCTTAAAGTTTTTACATTATATGCCCATGTTCATCGCATCACAACTCTCTGCATATAGCTCCGTTTCACACATGTAATATATCAAAATGTTCGTCTCGAGATGCTCTTCATTTTTTTGCATTGCACCATGTTCATTTGAGTCCATCTTGATGCCCAAATCTCTGGTGCAAGAGTGCTAGTTGCTGTTATCTGCTGTTACTTATCAGAACTTGAGGATTTGTTATTTTTGTTGCATTTAATCTGTGCATCTTATGAGTATGAGCTCTACATGTGTTTTGATGTATGCCATGCCATATTTATAGAGGTGTATACCATGTATTTTTGTGATCTCTATGGTGACTAGCACAAGCATGCAAACTAGGCTCCGTAATGTTTCTGATTTCAGGGACTAAGTAAATTTACCAAGTCTGTGACTGCTGTTAATTTGTTGCTATGTATCCATGTGGCTACAGAAAGATCCATGCTTTTTTTGGAGATATTCAGTAAGGATGTGTTGTAGATATTGGTGTAGTTGATCCATTCATGCCCTTGTTTGCAATTATGGAGTGCCATAGCATGGCTTAATCTTGTTCTACTTTTGCTATAAAATATTTCTGGCAGATTGTTAACATGATATTCAATTTTGCCAAGCTTGTTGTAGTTGATCCATACAGGCTATGTACTTGCTCTTGCCATGGATACCTTCATAAACATGCCATCTTACTGTAGGTATGATTGTTTTGTCATGCATTGCTTTGTAGTGAGTGCATCAAGCTCACCAAGATGCCCTCATAATGCCTGTTTCTGCCATGCTCTGTTTTCTGTTAAGTCTGAAACCTGTTAACGAAACTTGCTATGTTTACATGGTTGCCATCATATCTTCTGGTCCTTTTTGGCTTATAGTCCGTAAGGGACTTTTGTCATATGCATTTAGTAGAATACTTCCATGCCTTGTTTTGCTATGTTAAGTGCCTGTAGCATGTTGGTTCCGTGCTCTGAACATTGCTACCTGATGCTGTTTCAGGCATGTCCAGTAATTTCACCAAGTCTGTGAACCTGTTATCTTTTGCAATTTTGCCATGCTTGTTTGAACCTGCTGTGGTGTGAACTAGCCGTAGCTCAGTGTTCATTTTTTGTCAAGCATCTCCTGTAGATTACTGCCATATGATTTGTTGCTATGTTGGAGTATTGTAGCATTGTTACTTGTTGCATTCTAAGTGCTATCATGCTGTTAATCACAGATTCGTGTCATTCTTGTTTTGCTTGCCATTTGCAAACCGTGCATCCGTTTCCGGTGATCTTTATATCGATTTCGACCGAAATCATCTCATCTTTCTAGTGGCATGCTTGGTTTGCCAAGTTACTGCCTTGTTCATCATTTTTCTTCCGGAGCACGCATATGCATCGCATATCATATCTTGCATATCATTCATGTATTGCATCATGTTGCTTGTGCTTTCCCCGTGATTGATTGTGGTTCTGTTGCTTGTGTCCTTGTTTTGGGTAGAGCCGGGAGACGAGTTCATGAACGAGGAACCTGTTGAGTACGCTTACGAGGATCAAGCTTTCGACAACTCTGAGAACCTTGCAGGCAATATGACCATACCCTCGAAATCACTTCTATCTTTGCTTTGCTAGTTGTTCGTTCTATTGCCATGCTGCGCTACCTACCACTTGCTATATCATGCCTCCCATATTGCCATGTCAGCCCCTAACCATCCTTTCCTAGCAAACCGTTGTTTGGCTAAGTTACCGCTTTTGCTCAGCCCTTCTTATAGCGTTGCTAGTTGCAGGTGAAGATGAAGTTGGTTCCATGTTGGAACATGGATATTTTTGGAATAGCACAATATCTCTTATTTAATTAATGCATCTATATATTTGGTAAAGGGTGGAAGGCTCGGCCTTATGCCTGGTGTTTTGTTCCACTCTTGCCGCCCTAGTTTCCGTCATACCGGTATTATGTTCCTTGAGTTTGCGTTCCTTACGCGGTTGGGTGATTTATGGGACCACCTTGACAGTACGCCTTGAATAAAACTCCTCCAGCAAGGCCCAACCTTGGTTTTACCATTTGCCACCTAAGCCTTTTCCCCCGGGTTTTCGCGAGCCCGGGGGTCATCTTTATTTAAAACCCCGGGCCAGTGTTCCTCTGAGTGCTGGTCCAAACTAGAGCCCTTTGCAGCGCCACCTTGGGGAAACTCGAGGATTGGTTTTAGTTGTACGGACTGCTCATCCGGTGTGCCCTGAGAACGAGATATGTGCAGCTCCTATCGGGATTTGTCGGCACATTCGGGCGGCTTTGCTGGTCTTGTTTTACATTGTCGAAATGTCTTGTAAACCGGGATTCCGAGACTGATCGGGTCTTTCCGGGAGAAGGTTTATCCTTCGTTGACCGTGAGAGCTTATAATGGGCTAAGTTGGGACACCCCTGCAGGGTATTATCTTTCGAAAGCCGTGCCCGCGGTTATGAGGCAGATGAGAATTTGTTAATGTCCGGTTGCAGAGAACTTGTCACTTGACTTAATTAAAATACATCAACCGTGTGTGTAGCCGTGATGGTCTCTTCTCGGCGGAGTCCGGGAAGTGAACACGGTTTGAGTTATGAATGACGTAAGTAGGAGTTCAGGATCACTTCTTGGTCATTACTAGTTGACGACCGTTCCGCTGCTTCTCTTCTCGCTCTCTTTTGCGTATGTTAGCCACCATATATGCTTAGTGTCTGCTGCAGCTCCACCTCATTACACCATCCTTTCCTATAAGCTTAAATAGTCTTGATCTCGTGGGTGCGAGATTGCTGAGTCCTCGTGACTCACAGATTCTACCAAAACAGTTGCAGGTGCCGACGATGCCAGTGCAGATGACGAAACCGAGCTCAAGTGGGAGTTCGACGAGGAACGTGGTCGTTACTATGTTTCTTTTCCTGATGATCAGTAGTGGAGCCCAGTTGGGACGATCGGGGATCTAGCATTTGGGGTTATCTTATTTTCATTTGGATTTGACCGTAGTCAGTCTATATGTGTGGATTTTGGATGATGTATGAATTATATTTATGTATTGTGTGAAGTGGCGATTGTAAGCCAACTCTCGTTATCCCATTCTTGTTCATTACATGGGATTGTGTGAAGATGACCCTTCTTGCGACAAAACCACAATGCGGTTATGCCTCTAAGTCATGCCTCGACACGTGGGAGATATAGCTGCATCGTGGGCGTTACAAGTTGGTAATCAGAGCCATCCCCGACTTAGGAGCCCCCTGCTTGATCGAATCGCTGGTGTTGTGGAGTCTAGAACAAAAATGTTTTGTGTCCTAGGATTATATATATCGGAGAGTAGGATTCTTTTTACTCCTCAGTCCCTTCGTCGCTCTGGTGAGGTCTCCTGACGTAGAAGTTTTGACTATTCTCTCCTCAAATTTCACTAAAAAAAATTTTAGGATCACGCGGGTATCTTAGAATCGTTCCGATGGTTTTGTGACGAGAACATTGTTCTTGGTGCCTCCTGACATTTAGGGGTTGTGGCAGTGTCCCGGAGAGTTGAGCTCCGAGGTGTTGTCGTCACAATTTTATCGTTGCAGTTCTGGAATACCTGAGTTTCGCCGACATCGAAATCTCTTTTATGCAGTTGTTGGTGAGATCACCTCGACGCCACCCAGTACTGGGGCGGGAGTTCGGGATATTGCCATAACTCGTATAACGGATGCTTTTCGAAGGTTGAGGTACACGATTTCCGAAGGTTTCTTGGTTATGTGTTGACGGATGGATACAGCTGGATCTAGTGATTGCTAGTTTGGGTGATATATTTTGTGTCCCCTGTATCCCCAACACCAGATTGCATAACCAGAAAGGTTCGGGAGTTTATAAGTGGGAATTCAAGTAGTTCCTAGGATATCTTTCCGACAGACGCATGATATGAGATTGGGGTTCGACGTCTAGTGGTCCGCCTTTCCACGGTTGGTTTTACAGTGGTCTCGTAGTGTCTGAAAGAGTCCTTGGCTATGCCGACTCGGGGACGCCTCGTATGTCATGTGCACTGCCTTGTACATGATGGTGCTGTACGATCGAGCCCGTGTGGGCCCCACCACGAAAACTTCGGACGAAATCTCTATCATACGTTTGTTCCGGCTTATTCTGCAAGCCAATACTTTGTTTTGTTTTGAATTGTGGTATTCGAGTTGCTTCGAAGTTAAATGTTGATTCCATATCCTTTTTCTAAGTGGCTTCTCAACTTAATGGAAGTGTGATGATTTACTATGGAATTCATTCGTTCATCCTCGTTCGAATGTTTATTGTGAAGACTATATGTTGCAATTTCTATCCGTTGATTCTACTTGTCTATTTGTCTATCAAGATGCTAACGGATGTCACCCTCTTCAGGATGGCTCCGCCAACGCGTCAGAATCCGGAACGCAATGAAGGGAGTCAGGCGAACCCTCTGCCACCACCTCCGCCTCCGGAGGCATGGCAAGCTATCATGGCAGCAACCAACGCCAATGCTCAGATGATTCTGCAACTCTTGCAAGAACGCACCCAAGGGCAAGGCAATCAAGGAAATCAAGGCCAAGGCAACAATCAGCCTCACTTCGCTACTCTCAACCAGTTTCTCGCAAATCAGCCCAAGTCTTTCAGCTACTGTGCCGAGGCCACAGATGCCGATGATTGGCTCGTGGACATCAACAAGCATTTTGAATGTAGCAATGTCAGGCATGAGGATTTTGTCAAGTTCGCTTCTTTTCAGTTCAAAGACCAAGCTGCTGATTGGTATCAACAATATAAAGATTTCAGAGGAGGTCGTGTGATCACTTGGACTGACTTCTGTCGGGACTTCAAAGCGCACCACATTCCACAAAGTGTTGTTGAGAGCAAGCGTGAGGAGTTCCGCAATCTGAAGCAAGGCAACATGTCTGTGTATCAATTCAACATCCAGTTTCAGAAACTTGCTCGCTTCGCTAAACAAGACGTTCCTGATGAAAAGAGCATGATCTATCACTTCAGGGGTGGCCTTAGAGAGGATCTGCAGTTAGCTCTCGTTCTTGTTGAGCCTACTCAGTTTGATCAATTCTATAACATGGCACTGAAGCAAGAGGCTGCTCAGCTCAAGTGTGAGGCTTCTAAGAAGAGAGTGAGAGACGCAGTTCGGTCTTCTTCTTCCTCACTAGTGGCTGCTAAGCAACAGAAGTTCTGGTTGCCTCCTCCTCCTCCGTTTCGTCAGCCTTACCAGCAGAAGAACAAAGGTGGCCATGGGTCTTCCCACTCTTCCAACCCTGGCTATCCGAACAAGTCTCAGAATCAAGCTCCAAAGTCCAATGCTCCTTATCATCGTCCACTCTCAGAGGTGACTTGCAACAAGTGTCAGCAGAAAGGTCACTATGCTAACAAATGCTTCAACCAAAGGCGCCTTCCGCCTCCTCCTCCTGTGAGATCTTCCAGCAATGCAGTGGTCAAGCATAATCCCAAGTCTGCAAAGGTGAACATGATGAATGCAGCTCAAGCGGAGGAATCTACTGATGTGATAATGGGTAATCTCTCAGTTAATGATATTCCTGCAAAAGTTCTTTTTGATACTGGTGCATCTCTTTCTTTCATTTCGAGACCTTTTGTTGCCAAGCATGAGTTTGTGACGGAAAAGATTCCTATCCCGTTGAAGATTGTGTCACCGGGTAAGCAAATGACATCTAATAATTGTGTCCCAGATGTTTCTATCAAGATGGGGAACTATAAATTTCTGTCTAAACCAATTGTTCTTGGTGACTCGGATATTGATCTAATTCTCGGGATGGACTGGCTTTCTAAGCATGAGACAACTTAATTGTGCTGCCAGGGAAATTCAATTGACACACACTTCTGAGGATGTTATTATTTATGCCGCTCGTGATGAAACCATTCGGTTATTTTCTCTCAATGAGAAGGGCGAATTGAATGTCATCTCTCAAATTCCAGTCGTTTGTGAGTACCAAGATGTCTTTCCAGAAGAGCTTCCGGGTATGCCTCCTCACCGGCCAGTTGAGTTCGTTATCGATCTTGAGCCCGGCACTAAACCCGTTTGCAAGCGTCCATACAAGCTTGGACCCAAGGAGCTGAAGGAATTGAAGAAACAGCTCGATGAACAAGAGCGTCTGGGTCTGATCAGACCGAGTTCTTCTCCATGGGGTTGTGGTGTTCTTTTTGTCCAGAAGAAGGATGGCACGGACCAACTTTGTGTCGACTACCGTCCATTGAACAAGAAGACAATCAAGAACAAGTATCCACTTCCCAACATCAATGAGCTATTCGAGCAACTTAAAGGTGCCAAAGTATTCTCAGCTTGACCTTCGTATGGGTTATCATCAGATTCGCATTCGTGAAGAGGATATTCCGAAGACAGCATTCAGAACAAGCTTTGGTTCTTATGAATATACTATCATGTCTTTCGGCCTTGTCAATGCTCCTCCAACATTCTCTCGGATGATGAATTTCATCTTCAACCCCTATACCAATGAATTCGTCCTGGTGTATCTCGATGATATCTTGGTTTTCTCCAAGAATAAGAAGGATCATGCCAAACATTTGCGATTGGTGCTCGACAAGCTCAGAGAGAACCAATTCTATGCGAAGTTCTCAAAATGTGAGTTTTGGCTTGATGAAGTTCTTTACCTTGGTCACATCATCTCTGCCAAGGGCATCGCTGTTAATCCCGAGAAGGTGTCCGCAATTGTGAATTGGGAACCTCCTCAGAATGTCAAGCAGCTTCGCAGTTTTCTTGGTCTTGCAAGCTATTGCCGAAGATTCGTTGAGAATTTCTCTATGATTGCAAAGCCTCTTTCCAACCTCCTCCAGAAGCATGTGAAGTATGTCTGGTCTCCTGAGTGTGACGTTGCTCTCAACACCCTCAAAGAGAAACTCGTCACAGCTCCTGTCTTAACTCCTCCTGACGAATCCAAGTCTTTCGAAGTTCTCTGTGATGCTTCTCTCCAAGGTCTCGGTGCTGTGTTAATGCAAGAGAAGATAGTTGTGGCCTATACCTCTCGTCAGTTGAAGCCCAACGAAAAGAACTACCCCACTCACGATCTTGAGTTGGCGGCAGTTGTCCATGCATTAATAACGTGGAGACATCTCTTGTTGGGAAGACAAGTGGACATATTCACCGATCACAAGAGTCTCAAGTACATCTTCACTCAGCCCAACCTCAACCTCAGGCAGACTCGATGGGTCGAAATGATTCAAGTGTACAATCCGAGTATTGAATATACTCCAGGCAAGGCCAATGTCATTGCAGATGCTTTGGGCAGGAAGGCTTATTGCAACAGCTTAATTCTCAAGCCATTCCAACCGGATCTTTGTGAAGCTTTCCGCAAGCTGAATCTCCAAGTTGTTCCTCAAGGCTTTCTTGCCAACCTCATAGTCTCTCCTACTTTGGAAGATCAAGTTCGTGAGGCACAACTCCTGGATACCATGGTGAAGAAGGTGAAACGTGGTATCGACAAGGGTCTTTCCAAATACAAGTGCTATCGCATTGATGACAGAGACACTTTATTCTTCGAGGACCGGATTGCGGTTCCTAAAGGTGATCTAAGGAAAGTCATTATGAATGAGGCGCACAATTCTCTTCTTTCCATTCATCCTGGAAGTACGAAGATGTACCATGACCTCAAGCAGTCGTATTGGTGGACTCGAATGAAGCGAGAAATCACGCAATTCGTGAATGAATGTGATGTCTGTCGAAGAGTGAAAGCATAACACCAACGACCAGCTGGTCTCCTTCAACCTCTTGCTATCCCAGAGTGGAAGTTTGATCATATCGAAATGGACTTCGTGACTGGTTTTCCAAAGTCCAAGCGTGGAAATGATGCTATCTTCGTTGTCATCGACAAGCTTACTAAAGTGGCTCATTTCCTTCCAATCAAAGAATCTATCACAACAGCTCAGTTGGCAGAGCTATACACCTCCAGGATTGTCTCCTTGCATGGCATTCCACAATTGATTTCTTCAGATCATGGAAGCATCTTCACTTCTAAGTTCTGGGACTCCTTTCAGAAGGCCATGGGCACCAACATTCGCTTCAGCATAGCTTTCCATCCTCAAACTAGTGGCCAAGTCGAGCGAGTAAATCAAATTCTTGAAGATATGCTCAGGGCTTGTGTCATTTCCTTTGGCATGAAATGGGAAGATTGTCTTCCATATGCCGAATTCTCCTACAACAACAACTTTCAAGCAAGTTCGGGCAAGGCCCCATTCGAGATTCTCTATGGCAGAAAGTGCCGTACTTCTCTCAATTGGTCAGAGACTGGTGAACGCCAACTTTTTGGCAATGACTTAATCACAGAGGCTGAAGAAATGTGTAAAGTCATCCGTGATAATCTCAAAGCCGCGCAATCGCGACAGAAGAGTTACTATGACAGTAAGCACCGTGATGTGGCTTTCGAGATCGGAGACCATGTCTACCTCCGCGTCTCTCCAATGAAAGGCACTCGTCGCTTCGGTATCGAAGGGAAGCTTGCCCCTAGATACGTGGGTCCTTTCAAGATCATTGGCAAAAGAGGCGACCTCGCCTATCAACTTGAGCTTCCCTCCAACTTCGCGAACGTGCACGATGTGTTCCACGTGTCACAGCTCCGCAAGTGCTTCAAGACTCCTGAGCGCACCATCAACTTCTAAGAGATTGACTTTCAAGAAGATCTGTCTTATCATGAGCACCCCGTTGCTATTCTTGAAGAAACTGAGCGCAAGACTCGCAACAAGTCAATCAAATTCCTGAAAGTGAAGTGGTCGCACCATTCCGACCGAGAAGCCACCTGGGAATGCGAGGACCACCTCCGTTCCGAATATCCGGAGTTCTTTCAGTCCTAGATCTCGGGATGAGATCCTCTTGTAGTGGTGGAGTGTTGTAACACCCCGGATGTAACTTGCCATATTTGTAACTCCGACTCTTGCCATTTTCGGCTATGTATTATGATATTCCCTCCGTGGTCGGGTTTTGTTTTTCGTTTTGCATTTTGTTCATGTCATGCATCTCATATCATGTCATCATGTGCATTGCATTTGCATACGTGTTCGTCTCATGCATCCGAGCATTTTCTCCGTTGTCCGTTTTGCAATCCGGCACTCCCATCTCCTCCGGCGCACCCCTCTTGTTTTCCTTTCGTGAGCGGGTGTTGAAGGTTCTCGGAATGGACCGAGTCTTGTCAAGTGGCCTTGGTATACCACCGGTAGACCACCGGTCAAGTTTCGTTCCATTTGGAGGTCGTTTGGTACTCCAACGGTTAACCGGGTAACGGCAAAGTCCGTTTGTGTGTTCCAGCAAAACCCCCTCTCTAAACAGCCCAAAACCCCTCTAAGTCACTTCCATGCTCTAGGTCGTTCGATCACGATCGTGTGGGCGAAAACCGCACTCCATTTGGAGTCTGCTAGCTCCCTCTACCTATAAATACACCTCTTCCTACGAAATCTCGGGCAAAAACCACCCTAACCCTAGCCCCGCTCCCTCCGCGTCGCCGGACGTGTCCGCCTGGCACCGGACGAACCAGCCGCAGCCAACCGGCGCTTGCCACGTGTCGCCCGTACACCGGCGCCCGCCGCCGGCCCGCGAAGCCCGCCGCAGGCCCCCGCGG
>NC_057802.1:238885317-238919159 GCF_018294505.1 Triticum aestivum | reverse complement strand
CGACGCCGGACGCCGCCTCCGTCGGGCCGCCGCGCCCGTCCGTGCCCGAGCCGGCGCCCCTCTCCTCCCGCTCCGGCCTCGACCCCGCCGCCTGCCTCCTCCTTCCTCCCGAGCTCCTCCCTCCGCCGTCTTCCTCCCCGTCGCCGTCCACGGCGAGCCTCGAGCTCGGGCCCGATCCCGATCCAGTCAAACCCGAAGGTTGACTTTTCTCCTCTCCCCGAAATCACTGTCTTAAAGTTTTTACATTATATGCCCATGTTCATCGCATCACAACTCTCTGCATATAGCTCCGTTTCACACATGTAATATATCAAAATGTTCGCCTCGAGATGCTCTTCATTTTGTTCCATTGCACCATGTTCATTTGAGTCCATATTGATGCCCAAATCTCTGGTGCAAAAGTGCTAGTTGCTGTTATCTGCTGTTACTTATCAGAACTTGAGGATTTGTTATTTTTGTTGCATTTAATCTGTGCATCTTATGAGTATGAGCTCTACATGTGTTTTGATTTATGTCATGCCATATTTATAGAGGTGTATACCATGTATTTTTGTGATCTCTGTGGTGACTAGCACAAGCATGCAAACTAGGCTCCGTAATGTTTCTGATTTCAGGGACTAAGTAAATTTACCAAGTCTGTGACTGCTGTTAATTTGTTGCTATGTATCCATGTGGCTACAGAGAGATCCATGCTTTTTTTGGAGATATTCAGTAAGGATGTGTTGTAGATATTGGTGTAGTTGATCCATTCATGCCCTTGTTTGCAATTATGGAGTGCCATAGCATGGCTTAATCTTGTTCTACTTTTGCTATAAAATATTTCTGGCAGATTGTTAACATGATATTCAATTTTGCCAAGCTTGTTGTAGTTGATCCATACAGGCTATGTACTTGCTCTTGCCATGGATACCTTCATAAACATGCCATCTTACTGTAGGTATGATTGTTTTGTCATGCATTGCTTTGTAGTGAGTGCATCAAGCTCACCAAGATGCCCTCATAATGCCTGTTTCTGCCATGCTCTGTTTTCTGTTAAGTCTGAAACCTGTTAACGAAACTTGCTATGTTTACATGGTTGCCATCATATCTTCTGGTCCTTTTTGGCTTATGGTCAGTAAGGGACTTTTGTCATATGCATTTAGTAGAATACTTCCATGCCTTGTTTTGCTATGTTAAGTGCCTGTAGCATGTTGGTTCCGTGCTCTGAACATTGCTACCTGATGCTGTTTCAGGCATGTCCAGTAATTTCACCAAGTCTGTGAACCTGTTATCTTTTGCAATTTTGCCATGCTTGTTTGAACCCGCTGTGGTGTGAACTAGCCGTAGCTCAGTGTTTATCTTTTGTCAAGCATCTCCTGTAGATTACTGCCATATGATTTGTTGCTATGTTGGAGTATTGTAGCATTCTAAGTGCTATCATGCTGTTAATCACAGATTCGTGTCATTCTTGTTTTGCTTGCCATTTGCAAACCGTGCATCCGTTTCCGGTGATCTTTATATCGATTTCGACCGAAATCATCTCATCTTTCCAGTGGCATGCTTGGTTTGCCAAGTTACTGCCTTGTTCATCATTTTTCTTCCGGAGCACGCATATGCATCGCATATCATATCTTGCATATCATTCATGTATTGCATCATGTTGCTTGTGCTTTCCCCGTGATTGATTGTGGTTCCGTTGCTTGTGTCCTTGTTTTGGGTAGAGCCGGGAGACGAGTTCGTGAACGAGGAACCTGTTGAGTACGCTTACGAGGATCAAGCTTTCGACAACTCTGAGAACCTTGCAGGCAAGATGACCATACCCTCGAAATCACTTCTATCTTTGCTTTGCTAGTTGTTCGTTCTATTGCCATGCTGCGCTACCTACCACTTGCTATATCATGCCTCCCATATTGCCATGTCAGCCCCTAACCATCCTTTCCTAGCAAACCGTTGTTTGGCTAAGTTACCGCTTTTGCTCAGCCCTTCTTATAGCGTTGCTAGTTGCAGGTGAAGATGAAGTTGGTTCCATGTTGGAACATGGATATTTTTGGAATAGCACAATATCTCTTATTTAATTAATGCATCTATATATTTGGTAAAGGGTGGAAGGCTCGGCCTTATGCCTGGTGTTTTGTTCCACTCTTGCCGCCCTAGTTTCCGTCATACCGGTATTATGTTCCTTGAGTTTGCGTTCCTTACGCGGTTGGGTGATTTATGGGACCACCTTGACAGTACGCCTTGAATAAAACTCCTCCAGCAAGGCCCAACCTTGGTTTTACCATTTGCCACCTAAGCCTTTTCCCCCGGGTTTTCGCGAGCCCGGGGGTCATCTTTATTTAAAACCCCGGGCCAGTGTTCCTCTGAGTGCTGGTCCAAACTAGAGCCCTTTGCAGCGCCACCTTGGGGAAACTCGAGGATTGGTTTTAGTTGTACGGACTGCTCATCCGGTGTGCCCTGAGAACGAGATATGTGCAGCTCCTATCGGGATTTGTCGGCACATTCGGGCGGCTTTGCTGGTCTTGTTTTACCATTGTCGAAATGTCTTGTAAACCGGGATTCCGAGACTGATCGGGTCTTTCCGGGAGAAGGTTTATCCTTCGTTGACCGTGAGAGCTTATAATGGGCTAAGTTGGGACACCCCTGCAGGGTATTATTTTTCGAAAGCCGTGCCCGCGGTTATGAGGCAGATGGGAATTTGTTAATGT
Organism: Triticum aestivum; assembly: GCF_018294505.1. Taxonomy (NCBI): domain Eukaryota; kingdom Viridiplantae; phylum Streptophyta; class Magnoliopsida; order Poales; family Poaceae; genus Triticum; species Triticum aestivum. The sequence goes on along the minus strand of NC_057802.1, from coordinate 238,916,475 downwards.
TCGGTTGTAGAGAACTTGTCACTTGACTTAATTAAAATACATCAACCGTGTGTGTAGCCGTGATGGTCTCTTCTCGGCGGAGTCCGGGAAGTGAACACGGTTTGAGTTATGAATGACGTAAGTAGGAGTTCAGGATCACTTCTTGGTCATTACTAGTTGACGACCGTTCCGTTGCTTCTCTTCTCGCTCTCTTTTGCGTATGTTAGCCACCATATATGCTTAGTGTCTGCTGCAGCTCCACCTCATTACACCATCCTTTCCTATAAGCTTAAATAGTCTTGATCTCGCGGGTGTGAGATTGCTGAGTCCTCGTGACTCACAGATTCTGCCAAAACAGTTGCAGGTGCCGACGATGCCAGTGCAGATGACGAAACCGAGCTCAAGTGGGAGTTCGACGAGGAACGTGGTCGTTACTATGTTTCTTTTCCTGATGATCAGTAGTGGAGCCCAGTTGGGACGATCGGGGATCTAGCATTTGGGGTTATCTTATTTTCATTTGGATTTGACCGTAGTCGGTCTATATGTGTGGATTTTGGATGATGTATGAATTATATTTATGTATTGTGTGAAGTGGCGATTGTAAGCCAACTCTCGTTATCCCATTCTTATTCATTACATGGGATTGTGTGAAGATGACCCTTCTTGTGACAAAACCACAATGCGGTTATGCCTCGACACGTGGGAGATATAGCCGCATCGTGGGCGTTACAGGAGACCTCCCGTGCCCCGCACTCGAATCTGTTAATCCCCTGCCCCTTCACCACCAACGACAACCCGCCTTTGATACCGGTTCTTATTTCTCCCGCCGCCGCTTTTTCTTTGTCTACCCTGTCGATCCGCCCACCTCTCCCTGCCTAACCACCTGCCACCGCCACCCTGTGTTGGCGGTGCTGTCGCACGCCGCCCACTTCTTGAGTCGCCACCTCCGCAGGCAATGACACCAACCATCCCTCTAAACCCTGCCACCATCACTGGTGCCTTGAGCTCCCGCACTCGTCCATTAGCCCCTTGCCTCTCGTTTCGCCGGTGACAACCCGTTGTTGCTATTGTTCTTCTACCTCCCACCGCCTACCTTTTTATTCGTTCACCATATCGACCCACCCAAGTCTACCTGCCCAACCATTTGCCATTGCCACCGATGGTCAGCAAGTGTTGTCATGCGCTACCTCGTGCTCCCCTACCCGAGTGGAAGCCCCTTTGCAAAAAAGAAGCAGTCCCCTCCGCCGCCGACAAACCCTTTAACCCTGCCACCATCTCTAGCGCCCGTGACCTCCCGCCATGGTTTTAAAAAGTGGATAGCGGGCTGGTAGCGGATTGGGCTCGGCATAGCAGAATGCGGATAGCGAGCGATATTGCGGGCGCTATGTCCGCGTAGCGGATTTGTAAAAACACTTGCAAATTTGAGAATATAATGTATATTTTTAAGCCGTTGACAACAATATGACACTTGAATTGAATAATCATCATTTATATAAGCATATAGACTGTAACTAGTCCATTTGGACAATATTCAACCATGCAAACAAAAACTATCAGTATGACACAACACATATACACTACAATTAGTCCATTGTACAATATTCAACCATGTAACCATGCAAACAAAGACTACCAACCAACCATACAAGTCGGACCACGACCATCATGCAAAAATAAACAGATCCAGTTCTGACCATGGACGATGCAACCATACAAGTGAGACCACGACCATCACGCAAAAATAAACAGATCCGGTTCTGATCATGGAAGATGCACAAGTCATTCGCAATCCTCATCCTCTTCTCCATTCAGATCCATGTACACTTCTTGGTCTTCTTAATTACATGTGCAGATAGTTGACTGAATTACCACTGCAGAAAAAAACATAAGGTATTTAACTGAATTAAAAGTGCAAATAGTTGATTTGTTTCATTTAGAATTGCCAGTAAACTGAATTTGTTGATACAGTACAAAAGATATTACAAGCAAACTGAATTTACAACTGCCAGTTGCCAAGTACAAAAGAAAATTACAAAAGAAATTTGACTGAATTTAGAAAGACAATAATGTGCAAGTTTCGTCAGCTACCGAGTTACAACAGAAATGGAACGGGAGGCACAACTATATAGTAATAATGTATTGTTCTATGAGCTGAGCTACCGGAGGCAAACAGGGATTACCAATTCCATCTTGTGCTAGTGCTACCAATGAGATTATGGAGTGTTCTATGATCTGAGCTCCTCCTAATTTTGTCTACTGTAACTGCAAGTGCTAAGTACTGACTACTAAGCTATGCATCAAATAGACTAACTGTAACTCTGCAAGTGCATCGATCGGAAAAAGGGTAAGTGCATCGAATAGACTAAGCCTAGTACAGTAACTCTGTAAGTGCATCGATCAGAGAAGCTGAGCTACAGGAGATACTATGAATCGATGAGTATAAACAAATAACAGAGAAAAGGTTAGCTGCCGGACAGAAGTAGTCGTCAAGCGAGGAGGTGCGGACGGGCTGCATTGGGACGTCGACTAGTAGGGCGTCGAACAGGGACCAGCGAGGTACTGCCCGCCGGCTTGCCGTGTTGTCCCGCACCGGCCAATCGTCCAACAGGGAAAGTCGTCGAGCAAGAGCGACGAGGTGGCCGTTGTGCTGGCTGCTCCCTCAAAGACCAGCAGGGGAAGATGGGGCTAGGGGAGCGGCGGCATCCGGTGACGGTGAGCCTGGATTTGCCTCTCCATCCGGCCACCGGCGTTAGCCGCGCGCCGCCGCCAGGGAAGTGCCAGCCGCCCATCGCCAGGAGAAGGGGATGGGATAACCGGATAAGAGGATTGGTGGTCTAATTTTTTAAGCTTTCCGCTATGCCCGCAACTGGCGCTACACAAAGGGCCGCTATTGCGGTCTGACAGCCCATATATCGGCCGCATCGTGCCAATCACTCTATTACCCAGCGCAGCTTTCGACTTGTAGCGGGTGGCCTGCGCTACCGCTATTGCGGCCGCAATAGCGTTCGGCCGCTATTTAAAACATTGCCTCCCGCACCCCACACCAATCCTTTAAGCCCCACCTCTCCTTTGCCTATGATGATGTGGCAAGCCGTCTCATCTTCGCCTTTGGTGAGGTCGTAATGAGCCATCGGCCAAGGATGCTGCAGCTTACCATCTTGGGCTCGGGGCTGCGTGTGCATTGCTACCGGAAAAAATGGTCTCATCGAGAGCAAAGCACGTACCAAAATCATCTTAATAAACATAAGTGTGTCAAAGCCTACTACTAAGCTCCAAGCAAATGATTTGGACAATATCTATGCCTGAGGGGAGCAGGAGTTTGACTGCAGACCGGCAGTGCAATACATAAAGCGTAAGATTCTTTGAACAAAAGCTTAATACTGCATCAATTCATTTGCATGAGGTCTAATTGAATATGTCAATTGGAGCGTCTAGACTGTCAAAAATGATTTAACTTGGCAAAAAAAAAAGATTGTTGGCCGGCCCGCAATACACATTTGCATCCCGTCATTCCTATCCGAACCGGCCATCAAATTCCGACTACCATCACTGAGATGAATGCATCATGCACGAGTAGACCAAATTGTATATATCCATTACACATGAATGCAAATATTAGATCCTTCAATCGTACCAACCTGATGCATCATCCATCTTAATCTGAATTTAAGCAACAAATTCATTACTTGAACTTGTCACCATCAGAAGGTACAACGTATAACTTATACCCTGAAAATCATGAAAGCAAGGACAAGCCCATGAAATATGCACCAACCACATTTGATTGCAGTTTGTACCAGAAATAAAGATAGGACAGGTTCTCTTGGGGATGATCTACAATGGAATTCACAAATATATCTGACATGACGACGTTAGTGAAGTGAAAATCGCATGTATGGAATTGCTAAATAATAAATTCATAATAATACACAATGCATTACACTAAGAAATCTCATGATATTTATTGTGCTTTTTCCATTGGTTAACAATATTTGTTTTGTACATAAATCATCCTATAAGAAGCGTTGTCAAGATTAAAGAAATTAAGATGGAAGCATCATGCCTTTTTTTAGTCGACACTTTGTTTTGAGAGGCTGGAAGGTAATCAAGAAAGAATCTCTAGAAGAATATGTTAGTATGTGCAGCCTATACCCGAGCAAGAAAAGCCACAGAATTTCGTGGGTTCCAGGCCCAAGATGAAGAGAAAAAGTAAAATCAAAATCTCTTCTTCAATGAGCACATAATTTTGTGGTATGATAATTTTTTACCAGACAAAATCAAATAACTATTTCAACTCAGTTTCGTTCCTCTGGTTTAGACTGGCTGTGAACTGAGTTACTGAAAAAACTCTTAAAATAAGACCTTACTGTTGATGTACCATATATACTTTAGATAAGCATGAGCTCGTATCTGATACTTCCAAAATCTAAGAAGCGACTATTTGAGCAAAAAGTATGGCTTTTTTCCTTGTACTCCAAAATCAAAACTGATCTTAGCTCTATCAGACATTCCTTCAAAAGAAGAATGAAATGCGCTGGTTTTATATGAGAAAAATAGAAAGGGGAAACTGTTTGAAGGCTGAGGTAAATAAGAGAAAAGATATGGATAAAAAATTATGACGTATGCTTTCTTTATTCACTTAAAATCTTGTGAAAACAGACATGGATACACATGAGTTGTTTTAGAACCTAGATGATCTGAATGAATGAGAAATAAATAGTTACATTCAACAAATTTCTGCAGAGTTAGAACCCAAGTTTTTTTTACGAATGGGATCAAGTAAAATGATAGAATAAGTTTTAGTCTAACTGAACTGTCCACTCCCCACTTAACTGTGCATGCAGATCATGTTACCTTTTGCAATGACATGGACTGTTGAGGTTACCTGTTTAGCACAAACAAGTTTCAGAAGTAAGCTTCTGCAATCAACAAGAGCCATGAAACAAAAATTAGAGAAAAGGAAAGGAAATTACTAATCAGAGGAGAAGAGCATTTGTAATCCAAAAACTTGGGTTCTAACTCTGCATTGGTTTGTCGCGTTGTGTCGCTAATCACGGTGCAAGATCATATGATGACGAGGAGATCCCGTACTTTTGTTAGGGTATATGTTGAGGATATAACCCTTAGAGTCACCCGCCAGGAGGGACCGGGTTACTCATAATGGTCATCACGCGAAGCCCAGTACCGAGCTTGAAGACGGCGGGTCAATGATGGGCCTAAGACCCGGAGATGGCTTAAGGCCTGTAGTGATAAACCGCCCTATGGCAAGACTTGTAGTGTAAGGCAAGAATAATTGAGAGTCCGAGCCGGACACTCTTATGAGCCGGCCGGGACTCTGAGAGCCGCTGGACGTCAACCTCTCTATATAAAGGGACGACCCGGCGGCGGTTTAGGGACAAGTAGGATCTCGTCGAGAACCAGGCATAGCAATTAAGCTCCCTGGTCATCGAAACCATAATCAATACCACCTCAACTGGACGTAGGCTTTTACCTTCACCGTAAGGGGCCGAACCAGTATAACCCCCGTGTTCCTTGTCCCATTTAACCCCTTTTAGCTTCCTAGTTGCGATGGCTCCACGACTAAGTCCTAGCTCGAGGACATCTGCCGTGACAATTCCACGACAGTTGGCGCCCACCGTGGGGCCAGCGCACGGTGGATTTGAGTTCTTGAAGGGCAGCTTTGAAGGGCTCAAGGGATACGCTGTGGGCCGGATGACCAAGAGTCGTCGCGGCAAGCTCTACATCGACGATGCAAACTGGGGCCCCGACGCCGGCTCAATTGAGTACGGGTACCGGGTCCCCTTTGGCGGAATTCATGTCTTCATTGGCAAGATTGGTGAGCCGGGCCCTGAGCCAGATCTCTGCGCCGATCTCATCGAGACGGCTCAGCGTACACGACCCACCCGGGCTCTACCAGCCTTGAAGCATGCTTTTGTGGGATGTGTTCATGGAGGACTCTCTGAAGGGTCTGGATCTGGCGATGAGACGGCTGCCGGCTCTGACGGCGAGTCGTCTACGGATGAGTCAAATTCGTTGTATCAACTTCAGGATGGCAGGCTCAGGGGTTGTTCCGATGGCGACAGCATTCCGGACCCTTTTGAACCGCCGAGCCGGGTTGGAATCTTCATGGCCGGCGCGCAACCTGTTCAAAACCCCGCCTCCGGGTCAGGAAGCCCGGTGCCTTCACCGGCTCAGGTGCTGATGGATCTCACAGACAAGCTGACGGTCCTGTTGACCACTACGGTGGCTCCGGCGGATCAAGTTCAGCATGACGCGGAGGTGGCACAGTTAAAGTTGGATCTAGCAAAGGCCAAGGAGGATCTGGCGGCGGAGGGGGTCAGGATGGCTGCAGAGAGGGCGGCTCTCGACGCCCAGACTCAGCTGATTCAGGCACAGTCCTTCCGGCTCACGATGGATCAAAACGCATCCAATGAGGTCATGAGAAGGAGGCATCAAAAGGCCCAATCTCGACTCCCTCCGGTTTACGATCCTCGAAATCTCTTCAACACGCCGGGTGCAGGGTCTAGTAACCCGCCAAAGATCATAGTGCCCGGGGCTGGGACACCTATTCAGCCCCAAGTGATGGGGCCTCCCCGGGTGAACCCTGCCCCGCCTCAGTACGTGCCAATACCACCGGGTCATTATGCCAACCCGCTGGAAAACATGGTCGCCGCGGCGGCACGGCTGGCGGCTCTCCCAATTGATGGCGACTCTCCAACGGCTGTTGAAACCCGCCGGGTCAGAGAACTCCTTCAGACAGCTCTGGCGCAGCAAGAGGCATACTCTTATAGCCGGGATAGGGTCCATTCAACCCCTCGTCCAGGCCGGAGCCCGAGTTATAGCAGACACATGGTCTCAGCGACCGGCTCAAGTAATGTCCGACGCCGTGACTTGCCACCTGGCCACGGCCCGGCTCATAACGGGGCCTTTCACGCAGCAGACCAAGACAGAGCACGGCAAGAGGCGGAGCAGGTGCCTCAGTTGACGGCTTACCAGACACCCCCGGCTTATCCGACGGCTTCCGTCGACGTGGGTATCCCTACAAGGACTGGCGGTGTCCCTTGTTTAGTGCCGGCTCTCCGCAATGAACGTCTACCCAAGGACTTCAAAGGGCCTAGGAAGGTGCCTAATTACACGGCTGATTTACAACCCGGAGCCTGGATCGAGAGTTACGAGATGGCCATGGAATTGTTGGAGGTCAGCGAAGCGGCGATGGCCAAGTACTTCACCATGATGTTAGATGGGACTGCCCGCACTTGGTTGAAAGGGCTGCCACCAAATTCTATTGGGTCTTGGGCTGAGCTAAAAGCCCGGTTCATCCAAAACTTCAAAGATACCTATAGGTAGTCTATGTCAATTGTGGATTTGACTAACTGTAAACAGCAGGAGGGTGAGTCTACGACACATTGGGTTCGCCGGGTCAAAGAGATAATACATTCATCTGATAAGATGGATGCCGGCTCTGCAGTCTTGATGTTGGAGCAGAATTGTCGTTTCCTGCCCCTGAAGATGAAACTCGGGCGGCTCAAGCGCGACTGCAATGATATGGGTACGCTGATGGCGGCTCTCGTCAAGTACGCCGACTCTGATAGTACCAAGGACCCCGCGTCAGATGATGAAAGGACAGGGAAGGGAAAGAAGAACGGCAATGACAAGGGCCCTCAGCATAACCCGGCAAATCAAGGAGGTAACAAGCATAAGGCTGATGGCAGCATGGAGTTTGTGGCCAATGCCAGCTCACAGGGTAACAACCAGCGACGTAAAGGGAGGCCACCTCCCCGAGCCGGCGGTTCTGGCCCAATGCTTGAGCAGTTGTTGAATGAGCCTTGTCCAAGGCATGGCTCTAGGGAGAAGCCAGCTACTCATCTATGGAAAGATTGCGCAATCATGAAGGCCTTTAAGAATTCCAATGCCTTTAATGGCAATAATGGCTCGGGCGGCGGCTCAGGCGCCGGCGGCTTTCATGGCCCGGGCGGCGGCTCAAATTCCAATCCTCAGAATGTTCAAGGGGGCTTTAATCAGCAGTCCGGCCAGGGTCATCAACAACAACAGGGGGGGATACCAGACCAATCCAAAGCAGCTCAATGGTGGACAGTACCATGTGTTTACCACCAGTCTGTGTAAGCGAGATCAGAAGCTTCACAAGAGGGCTGTGAATGCTGTTGAGCCGGCGGTTCCACGCTATTTAAGATGGTCTGAGCAGCCTATTGTGTGGAGTAGGGAGGATCACCCTCCCCGGGTTGATAATCCGGATCACTTGGCCCTGGTGGTGGCTCCTCAGGTGGGAGGATATAAGTTCACTAAGGTGCTCATGGACGGAGGCAGCAGCATCAACATCCTCTATTATGAGACCTTCCGTCGTATGGGGTTGATTGATAAGAACCTCAGCCAGTCCAATACTGTTTTCCATGGTGTGGTGTCTGGTAAGTCGGCTTATCCAGTTGGTAAGATCGAATTGGAAGTGGCCTTTGGAGATGAGTACAACTACAGGGTGGAAAAATTGACCTTTGAGGTGGTCAAGATAAGAAGTCTGTATCATGCCATATTTGGGCGGCCGGCTTACGCCAAGTTCATGGCACGGCCGTGTTACATATACCTACAGCTCAAGATGCCGGGTCACAATGGGACCATTACGGTTCATGGTAGCCGAAAGATAGCCTTGGAGTGTGAGGAAGGTGACACGGCTTATGCAGAATCTGTTTGTGCAACAGAGGAACTGAAGTTTTACAAGGATAATGTTGACCCAACAGATATGACATCTCTGAAAAAGCCGACCACGGAGCATCAGCCGGCATTGAAATTTAAGTCAGCTGATGAGACTAAACTTGTTGATTTCGTTCCAGGTGACTCATCTCAGCAGTTTAGCATCAATGCCAATTTGGATCCGAAATAGGAAAGCGCGCTCATCGAGTTCATCCGTGAGAACAGGGACATCTTTGCATGGAAACCTTCTGACATGCCAGGTGTACCTAGAGAACTCGCTGAGCACACTCTCAATGTTGATCCGAAATTTAAGCCGGTCAGGCAATTCCTTCGGCGGTTTAATGAAGAGAGGCGGAAAGCCATTGGTGAGGAGGTGGCCCGGCTCTTGGCGGCCGGGTTTATTGTTGAAGTCTTTCACCCAGAGTGGTTAGCTAACCTGGTGCTCGTGCTCAAGAAGAATGGCACCTGGCGGATGTGTGTGGACTACACGGACTTAAACAAGGCATGCCCGGCTGATCCTTTTGCCCTCCCCCGTATTGATCAAATCATTGATGCTACGGCGGGTTGCGAGCGCTTAAGTTTCTTGGATGCTTATTCTGGATACCATCAGATTAAAATGGCAGTTAAAGACCAGGAGAAAACGGCGTTCATCACTCCCTTTGGAGCCTTCTGTTATGTGTCTATGCCTTTTGGACTCAAGAGTGCACATGCGACTTATCAGCGTTGCGTGCCGAACTGTCTTCATAACCAGATTGGGCGCAATGTTCATGCCTATGTGGATGATATTGTGGTTAAGTCCAGGGAGAAGGAAACCTTGATAGATGATCTGAGGGAAACCTTTGACAATCTCCGGGTCTACAAGATGATGCTTAACCCGACGAAGTGTGTTTTTGGTGTTGCTGCAGGCAAGCTCTTGGGTTTTCTGGTTTCTCATAGAGGCATTGAAGCTAACCCGGAGAAGATCAAGGCAATCACCTCTCTGGATAAGCCGGCGTGTATAAACGACGTCCAGCGCCTGGCGGGTCGTATCGCTGCTTTAAGCCGGTTTATAAGCCGTTTGGGTGAGAAGGCCATGCCACTGTACCAGTTGATGAAGAAAACTGATGACTTTATCTGGAATGATGCTGCTAATGCTGCTTTTGAGGATTTGAAGAGACAGCTGGCTGAGCCCCTAGTCCTTGCTGCTCCGGTTGACAAGGAGCCCTTATTACTGTATGTAGCTGCCAACACACGAGCCGTCAGTGTGGTTGTGGTGGTGGAGCGCAAGGAAGAGGGTAAGGAATATCCGGTTCAATGGCCGGTTTATTACGTCAGTGAAGTGCTCATCGAGTCAAAACAGCGGTATCCACATTGGCAGAAGCTTGTTTATGGTGTGTTCATGGCAAGCCGGAAGCTTAAGCACTACTTTCAGGGTCACTCCATTACGGTGGTTAGTTCTGCTCCCCTTGGAGATATCATCCAAAACAGAGAAGCTACAGGGAGAGTGGCTAAGTGGGCTATAGAACTTGGGCCTCATGGTCTGAAATACGTACCGCGCACGGCTGTTAAATCTCAAGCTTTGGTGGATTTCATCAACGATTGGACAGAGCTACAGGTGCCTGAAGAAAAGCCGGATAATACATATTGGACTATTCACTTTGATGGGTCTAGGCAATTGGAAGGCTCGGGGGCTGGAGTTGTATTGGCTTCCCCTAAAGGTGACAAGTTTCATTATGTGCTACGGTTGATGTTTCCTTGTACTAACAATGCGGCTGAGTACGGGGCCTTGCTCCATGGCCTTCGGATGGCTAAGGAGATGAGCTTGAGCCGAGTAAGGTGCTTCGGCGACTCAGATCTAGTGGCTCAACAAGTATCAGGCAAGTGGGATTCCAAGGACCCTCTCATGGCGGCTTATCGTCGTGAAGTCGATACCATTGCTGGACACTTTCAGGGTTACCAAGTAGAGCACATCGATCGCAGGAAGAACGAGGCGGCTGATGCATTAAGCTGGCTGGGCTCTCAGCGAAAACCGGTGCCGCCTAATACTTTCTTGGACATCTTGCATAACCCTTCGGTTAAGGTACCTACAGAGGAAGACTTGGCTGTCCCTGACCCGGAGGCACAGTTGGTGGCGGCTCTCCACATCACCCCGGACTGGACGGTGCCATACTTGGCTTACATGACCCAGGGAGATTTGCCTGAGGATGAAACTTTGGCCAGACAAATAACCCGGCGGTCTAAGTCAATGGTTGTTATCGATGGTGAGCTGCATCGCCGCAGTGTTACGGGAGCGTTCCAGCGTTGTGTCTCCCCTGAGGAGGGTCAAGAAATCTTGCGTGAGATTCACGAAGGGGATTGTGGCCATCATGCCGGCTCAAAATCCCTTGTGGCCAAGGCTTTTTGTCATGGTTTTTATTGGCTGACGGCTCATGCTGACGCGGAGGACTTGGTCAGTAAATGTGATGGTTGCCAGAGGTTCTCGCGACGGGCTCATGTGCCGGCTCAGGAGCTGAGGATGATTCCAATTACTTGGCCATTTGCGGTCTGGGGGCTCGATATGGTTGGGCCTTTTAAAAGGTCCAAGGATAAGAAGACCCACCTCTTGGTGGCAGTTGACAAATTCACAAAGTTGGTTGAAGCAGAGCCAGTTAGCAAGTGTGATGCAGCCACGGCGGTTCAGTTCATGAAAAGGGTGATATTTCGCTTTGGCTTTCCACACAGCATTATAACTGACAATGGTACCAATCTGTCTAAAGGCGCCATGGAGGAGTTTTGTCAACGAGAGCATATTCGACTTGATGTTTCATCAGTGGCTCATCCTCAATCCAATGGTCAAGCTGAGAGAGCTAATCAGGAGATTTTGAAGGGCATTAAGCCCCGGCTTTTAGTCCCTTTGCAACGGACGCCAGGTTGTTGGGTGGAGGAGCTACCCTCCGTGTTATGGAGCATCAATACTACTCCTAACAGGTCTACGGGTTACACGCCCTTCTTCATGGTTTATGGAGCGGAAGCAGTCCTCCCCAGTGACATCCGTCACGACTCGCCTCGAGTGGCGGCTTATGTTGAGGCGGATAATGAACAGGCGCGCCAAGATGCTCTTGACCCGTTGGACGAACAGCGTGACGTGGCAGCAGCTTGTTCAGCGATTTACCAACAAGATCTGCGCCGTTATCACAGTCGTCGGGTTAAGTCCCGGGTCTTCCAGGAAGGTGACCTGGTGCTCCGGCTCATCCAAGATCAAACAGATGCACACAAGCTATCCCCGCCTTGGGAAGGGCCCTTTGTGGTCAGCAAGAGCTTGCACAACGGGTCATACTACCTTATTGACGTTCGGGAGCATAAAGATTCACGCAAGTCGGAGGAGGAGACCCGTCGGTCGTGGAACATAGCTCAGCTTCGGCCTTATTACACTTGAGCCACCGGCTCTCATAATGTACATATCTCTATAGCCATGTATATATTATGTTAAATAATGAAGCAGGACCTCTGTCCTTTTCTCCTCCAAAGGTAACATATTATTTCCATTACACCATCACATGGTCACTTGGAGGTGGATCCGGCTTATGATCGTATTCGAATCTAGCCGTAAACAATATAATCACCTGGGGGCTTCCTGTTCAAACATAGGTCGTATTCGAACCAAAGAGAACATAGCTGTCGATACCCATTTGATTGGCAAAGTGCCGAGCTCATTGGGGAGTTTTCTTTGATCATATTTGAATCATAGCTCAACCCCCTTTGGGAACCGACGTGGATCGTATTCGAATCAGCGTCGTTAAACAACTCGTAAGGTCAATTGGGGGCTTCCTGTTCAAACATGGGTCGTATTCGAACCAAAGAGAGCATAGCTGTCGGTACCCTCTTGATTGGCATCGCCAAAGCCACTGGGGGCTATATGATCGCATTCGAATCTTAGCTTAACCCCCTTGGGACGGTTCTCTGGTCGTATTCGAACCGGAAGCCCCTACGTTTTTGATCTTCTGACTCATAACAAGTTCTGTTGGTCATATCAACAGTGTGCAAGGGCGGCTTTTATTTTGCTGACTTAATTTTGATTCACAACGTTGATAAACACATAGTAAGTATTCTTGATGCTAGTAAACCGGAATTGAGATCTTCATCTCATTATTCGGGTTACATAAACCGGAAGCATACTTGAAGGCTTGTAAGTATGCCATCATGGTTACATCAAAGACATAATTGAGGGCCAGTCTTTAGTGACTTTGGTTCATGTTCCGGGTTATATATATAAGGTCTATGATTCTCAGTGCGGTAAGCCGCCTAGAGACTTGTGACTTGTTTTCTATGCAGGATGGTTAAAGACAGCTATTCGCGCTTAAGGAAAATAACTGATCAATTATAACCCGGAGGAATAAGAAGAAGCAGCTTCAATGGAGTTAAGCATTCAACACGTGCACGATGGCACGACAAATTAAGTGTTTATCTTACTCTATTACAAGACTCCCCGAGTCCAAACGGTGAGGCATTGCTCTAAGGTGCAACCATAAGCCGTCTAAAGATCAAGGTGCTTGTGGAGTCGAAGCTTCCGGCTCATCCCTTTCCGCTTCTCCGGCTGTTCCCATGACCTGGAAGGTTAACGATTTCCAGTCAATGCTGCTCAAAGCTTCAAATTGAGCCTCCTCGTCAATTAACCCGGCCGGGTCAATTTCTGGGGCAAAGGTGTGCTTACGAGTCGGCGGGACCAAGCTGATGGCTTCATAACGCGGAGTGGGGATCCTCTGATTCTCTGCGTCGTAGCCCGGCTGGTACTTGGTAAGGTCGGTGTCATTCCCAATCAGGGTGGCCACCGGGCGCATGATCTTCACACAGGCAGCAAAATCTTTTTGGTTGAAGGGGGTGACGTCTTCCTTCAGGCTGGGGTATCCAAGTGCGATGTCAGCCGGGTCTAGCTCTGGAAGGAAAGCTTGGCCCGGCTCAGAGCAGCTATGGCTCCGGCTCTTGCAGAGGCCCGTCGCAGCTCTTGGAAACGCTGAGGAAGAACGGCAAGCCGGCGAAGTACGTCCGCCAGGTGAGTCGGAACTTCATTGGACAGGGCCACAATGGCCAAGGCGCGCTGTGACCCGGTGTAGAGTTGCTCCACCAAAGTGTACACGGCCTTCAGCTTGGTCAACACATTTTGATTGGGGTTGGCGCTTCTGGGACCTGTTTTACAACGTCAGGTAAGCCGCTAGCAATGATGGGACTTATGAGAGATAGAGAATGTAAACTTGTTGAAAGTCTGCAGAATGACTTACTGAAGATTGCGGCGACCATCTGTGACACATGGCGCTTTAAGCCGGAGAGTTCGGCGGTTCTCTCCGTCAGAGCCGCCTCCGCCTGTTCGGCTCGGCTGACCAGAGCAGCCTTCTCTGCGGCCCAAGTCTTCCTTTCGGTTTCAAACTTCTTCTTCAGCTTCTCTTGAGCAGCAACACTAGACTCAAATTTAGCGTTGGCATTCCGGGTCTCAGTTTCCTGAGTCTTCAGGCGGTTCTTCAGCTCAGAGATGTCAGCTTCAAATTTCTTGCAAGCAGCCTGTACAATTTCTGGGTTATAGTATGCATAATTATTATACAACTTTAAAGTCCCAAGCACTTTCCAAGCAAAGACACTTGGCACTTGGGGGCTAATGTATGTTGAAAGGTTCTATCTACAAATTGCCGGTTCATGAAAGTAAGCCGGAAGTTAAGTCTACAACATATTCTATCATAAGTAGTAGATTTGGGGGCTAGTATGGTAAAGATGACTATGCAGTAAGCAAGAGAGTGGTACCTCAGATTTCTGCTGTATCTGCTTCACCATGTCAATCTCCAGGTCCCGGCTGTTGTGCACCTGATTGACATAGCCGGAGATGATATCTCCAATGCTCAAGTTAGCGTAGTTGGTGATGTCCAGCTTGGCCCTGCGGCGCTCTAGCAACTCTTCCTTGGCAGAGCACTTAGCCAGCGCAGTGGGTCTCCCCGGCTCGACAAACTCCGTCCGGGTGATTACCACGTCCGGGTCATCGGCCGGCTGAGCCGGGCTGGAGATGTCCGGATTGGTAGAAGTCTCTATGACTGGCTCGTCGATTGGAGCGGTGGCTTCAGGAGCAGAGGCAGCTGGCGGCTCTTGAGCTAAAACCTCCGACTCAGTCAAGACCGGCTCTTCGACCGGTTTATTCTTCTTCGCCCTCTTGCTGAGCTTTGCCTGGGCACTGAAAGGACAAAAGGTTAGTACAAAAGCATGAGTAAAGATAAGCACAACACAAGATGATCATCGTTACCCGGGTGCGGTCTTGAAAGCCGGCAGGTTAGATTGCATAGAATTACCAAAGGAAGGTGAAGTTTCCTGATAGTTTGAATCAGAAGAATTGAGCGGTTGACGAGTAACGCCCGCCAAAGGATGAAAAGGATATAAGTTGGAGATAACCTCGGTCCGGCGCTTCCTTGATGCTTCAGATAAGCCGGAGGAGAGGTCTGCATCCTTGTTGGTCCGGGTGTGCCGCCGGCTCTCATGAATCTGTTGCTTCAAAAGAAATTGAGGATCTTGATAAGCTAAAGGATGTGAAAATCTTACTTTCCGGGTTACTCTTCGGACTTTCAGCCTTGGCAAGGGCTCCGAGTCGGAGGAAAGTGTCGTTACCTCTTCAGTCACCGGGTTACTTGCTCCGTTGTCATCCTACTGATGATCAGTATCGATAAGGTGGATAGGAATAAACAAGAAACAAAACAAGAGCCTACAGTTTCAGGGGTTACCTCTGACTCGGAGCTGTCACTTAGTTGAAGCAGCTCTGAGGCAGTAGGCCTGCTTCCCTTCTTGCGGGGAGCGGCTCTCCTGGCGGCTTTTTTAGCCTTCCTGGCTTTTTTGGCCGCTTCATGGTCATATTTGACCTTCCAGAACTTGTCATTAGCCTGAAACATACAGAAAAGATTTCTTAAGGTTCAGATGGAAACTATTAAAAAGAAAACCAAGGTGTTCAGGTCAGTGGCTTACTGCCGGAGCCGGGTTAGCTTGGCAGAAGGGTTTCAGGCCGGTTCTCCCATAGTCGGCTAAGCTCTCATTCAGGAGAGACTTGGTCATGTCGTCCACAACGTCCTCAGGAAGATCGTTGGGGCTGTGCCGCAGAGGGTCATCCTTCCGGCCCGTGTAAGCACACATTAAGCCGGGGCGGCGGCTCAGCATAAGGAAAGAGGCAGTCTCTCCGGCGTTGAATGGAGATTCCACCAAGTAACAGGCTCGGCCCGTTGGCGCACTCATTCTGGCGGTTCAGATAAAATAGCTCTCTAAAGAGCAGCAGGCTGGGCTCTTCTCCAAGATAGACTTCGCAGAATACTTGGAAGTTGCATATATTTGACACGGAATTGGGTCCTATGTCTTGCGGCCGCAGATCAAAGAAGTTCAGAACCTCTCTAAAGAATCTTGAGCCGGGCGGTGCGAAGCCTCGGCTCATGTGATCAGCAAATATCACCACCTCACCATCTCTTGGTTGAGGTCTTTCCTCCGACGGGTCAGGGGCACGATAAGACATGATTTCCTTCTTGGGCAAGTAACCCGTCTTTACGAAATCAGCTAAAGTGTCGTCGGTGACATTGGATCTCATCCAGTTGCACGTGATGGGTGCCTTGGGAGCTTTGGGAGGCATTGTGAAAGATGAAGCCTATGACAAAAGGAAAATGTTCGGTTCAATTATAAGCCGGCAGACGTCTATAGTTTAATACTCAAATGGCGGCTTATGAGAGGGGCCTAATGACATATGGTTAAGTACATCAGGTTATCTAAGCCGCTGAAGGTATCGTGAGTAATTCAAATTGTCTACAGCTTTATCATAAATGAGCCGGAAATTTTACAGCGCGTGGCTTCTTTTAAGCCGGAAATGTGAGCCGCCATAGCTCAGCAGATGCAATTTTTTGACTAAGTATGGTGAAAACAAGTTTCACAGATCGCAGTAATTATTTTGGATCAAACGGTTGGCTAAAGGGGAAAATTTCTAGACCTAGAACAGACACAGGAAAAGTTCAAGGGTTTGAACGGAGCCTTTATGCAATGAAAGGGGATCTATGTACATTGGGAACGGGCGTGAAACAGCTACCGCAGCAGTTCTGTACAGTCTAAAGATCAAAAAAAAGGTGGTAATAATGGAATCTATCAAGAGCTCGCGATGAACGGCGACGAACACGGGAAGAACAGCAAAGAACCCTAATGCGGATCTACTTTATGGAGTGGCAAGGGCTTACGGGTGCTGGAGAATTGCGGAGGTCGCCGCCGTTTCTCTGGTCACGTCAGGTTGATGCAGCGGCCTGAGTCGGTGAAGACGAGGAGACCCGCGGCGGCGGCGGAGGAGGAGCTCGAGCGGCAGTACAGTGGCGAGAGGAGGAAGACGATGGAGGTGACAAGTAACTGGAGCCTCATGGGCCGGGCTATTTATAAGGTGAGGCTCATAAGTGGGCGCGAGAAACGAGGAGGCCACGGCGTGATTATCTCACCACAAAAACGCCTCGATTTTCAGGATGGCCTTTAAAGATAAGATCCGTTGAGGATATGGTGGGATAAAAAATGGACTTAATGGAAGATGACATCATGGCGGGTTACCAGGAATCCAGAAGATGACGTCACGGCGGGTTATAACCTTCGCACGACCATAAGCCGGAAGATCTTTTCTCTCAAAAGAATTGAAGATTGACATGAACCGGTTCAAATCAATCTGGGGCCTAATGTTGAGGATATAACCCTTAGAGTCACCCGCCAGGAGGGACCGGGTTACTCATAATGGTCATCACGCGAAGCCCAGTACCGAGCTTGAAGACGGCGGGTCAATGATGGGCCTAAGACCCGGAGATGGCTTAAGGCCCGTAGTGATAAACCGCCGTATGGCAAGACTTGTAGTGTAAGGCAAGAATAATTGAGAGTCCGAGCCGGACACTCTTATGAGCCGGCCGGGACTCTGAGAGCCGATGGGCGTCAACCTCTCTATATAAAGGGACGACCTGGCGGCGGTTTAGGGACAAGTAGGATCTCGTCGAGAACCAGGCATAGCAATTAAGCTCCCTGGTCATCGAAACCATAATCAATACCACCTCAACTGGACGTAGGATTTTACCTTCACCGTAAGGGGCCGAACCAGTATAACCCCCGTGTTCCTTGTCCCATTTAACCCCTTTTAGCTTCCTAGTTGCGATGGCTCCACGACTAAGTCCTAGCTCGAGGACATCTGCCGTGATAATTCCACGACAGTATATGTCTGACGGAATCGAGTCCTCATTGGCGTTGACCATGTTCGAAGCGTTGTCAGCGACCATGTTGGAGTCGGTGCACTCCATCCTCGGGGCCGCAACAGGAAGAAAGCATCACATCTGGCGTTGAGGTGAGGTACACATGGAACACCGTTTCGAACAAAAGAAAGGTACACATGGAACAAGACGACGTCGGCGAGCATGGTCGAGCGCAATTAGGGATAGGAGATGTGGACGCAACACGGGTAGGATGGTGTATCGCGAGGATGCCTTGAATCGTCACCTCACCTTGACGGGGAGGAGCGGCTATGGCGGCTTGATGACAAGGCCGCGTTGCGCATCATCCAACAGGTCGGCGGCGGCGCGCCAGGCGCGTCATCCAGCAGGTGCGGTGCGCCAGGCGCCTCCCTGGTTCCCCACAGCCCTCGCTTCTTTTCCCTTTCTTGAGGTTGTGGTGGTGCATCGCCTCGCTCTGCCTACAGCGACCTCTCCACCTCCGATTCACCGATGACACAAACGATGCTGAGGGCTCCTGGATTCCGGATATGGGGGAGGGTGACGTAACACGGTGGCGTCAAGAGGCGGCGTGCGGGGGAGATGGGCAGATGTGTTCGTGGGGAGAAGGATCATTGGGGCGGAGAGGTGGTGGCTGGCGGCTTACAAACGAAAGAAACAAAGTACGGAAGGGTAGAGATATTGGTTGTTATTAGGAAAGGCAGGGATCGATGCATTAGGAAAGTTAGGATTTGGAATTGATTGCCATGAAACTGGATTTTATTGTTTGTTAATGTGCTATCAGTTCATGCCCTTTTGTAAAGTGTCTGGTTAAGAAAATTTGGAAATGTTAGGAACTTTTTTATTTGGAGGGTGAAAAAACTAACTTGAGGAGATGTTGGTGGGAGGTGAGACGAAAATAAACAAGACGAAATAAAACCAGATGAAATGAAACCGTGGATGGGAGTCTACCAAGGGAGACACTAGGAGTAGAGATAAGGGTTTGGTTGGGTGCACTTTAGTGGAGAAGAAGTGAATTTATCCTCTTGATTAAGGGGATTGGTGTAACACCCTGTTACACCCGACGGGATCAAGACTGGCCACACAGACCAACACTAGTCTTTCCTGCGCAGTTTGTACTCACTCGTGCGCATCCGGGAGCTACTTCCTGGTTGGTCACCAATCCTAGAATTACTCCAAGCCAAGCACGCTTAACTTTGGAGTTCTTTTCGAATGGGCTCCCGAAAAAGAAGGAATATGCTTGCAACTAATTGGCAGACTCAAAACTTGGCATGTAAAATGATTAGAACTGCTAAATGTCCGATGGTTTCTTTTCGGATACTCGTCGCCATCGCCCTTCGATCAAATGTGGGACCCAAACCTGCAGATTTAATGGGAGTGTCAACGTCATGTATGAAGCAATTCCGTAACATGATTCTGTCACGATTATGCATGCACCCCAAGTAACTATTTTCCTAAAAGGTCGCCCTGGTTGCAAAGGAGATTTCTGAAATATCAATGGGTGCCGGCACTTACAACCTCCTACGGGGGTAATGTGCTTCATCAATTTCGAACCAGCTGGTAGCTTGTGGTGGGCATCGCTGTGCATCAGTTTCGAACTATACTAGCGGGTAGCCTTGAAATGGTACTACTACCAAAAGCACCACTAGACGATTGTACCTTGAAATGGTTCTGCTACCAAAAACCACCACATGTCTATGTTCAAGTGTGTCACGTCCGCGTGCTTGTGCTTATTCTGAATTCTGGTGGCTCCTTCAGAATCTCATCCTTGTTTATTTCTTTGTCAGATTGTTTGGCTCAAACAATTCAAAACCTTTGAGGACAAGTCCCGTGCCATTAGGTTTGATACTGGTGTTGACAGAAAACTTTCTAAGATGATCATGAAGTGGCGCCGTCCTGGGCAGATGATAGCTGTTGGGAAACCCGAGTATAAAACAATAATAGAAAGGAGCTTGGTGAGTTAAGACTCATTGTTTTTTGTTTGTGAATACCTTTGAGTACCATTTTATTGTAACTTCTTTTCAGGGTATACCCTGCCTTTTTGATGAAATTGTGATGGAGGTAATGTGGGGTGTGAAGAATATCATGCATAGTTTAGTGCCTGAAGAAAAATCAGAACTTACTTGGGAGGACCGCCTCCCCATGAGCCAAGGACTAAAAATGTTCTTGACTCGCAAAGGCTTTGATGTCAAACCAGAGATGGTGAGCTTTACCAGTTGCCTAGTGGCCTTCCTGCTTTTTTCTATATGATACATCTTGTACGAAATGATGGTTTCTTTGTAATTTTGTTTTACTACTAGATAATTTGTCAACTGACCATAATTTTGGATGCAATGTTTTTATAATTTTTTTGTGCATTTTTCTTTAGTGATGGGCTATTCTCTTGTATCTAGGTTAATGAGCGCATTGTTTTGTCAGCATGTGCCTTGTATGATTGCGATTTTATTGAGAAGAAACATTACACATCTTTGAAACGTGCTGGTGAGGACCTTAAGGATGTGTCTGGCATTAACGCCCAGGATTGGAGCTTACTGAAACTTGCAACAGCTCTGATGATTATATGTTTTTCTGAAGAAGAAGTTCTAGTTGGTGATCCGAAAGAGGTAAATCGTAATATCTAGTAAATTGTTTGTACCAACATATATTTTTTGGAAACTTGTCACTCGTGTTAACTATCAGGAGTTTTTTTCCAGATGTTTACAGTTGACGAGCTGTCGAAGTTCCAGGATGACTCACAGAAATACAATGACAAGATCTCAAAGTACCCATGCTGGAGAATCTACGAAGAAATAGTGTGTGCCTATGAAGCAAGAGCAGCAAATAAAATACTATTGGCCTCCTTTTTTAAGGAGGCTACAGAAGCACATGAAGAAGCTCATAAGACTACCTGAAACCGCTCTTGAGGTTATATGTCATTGTAGGTTGGAAACTGTAAGCATGTTGGATAAATAGTACTCCCTCCGTAAAGAAATATAAGAGCAATGATGCAGACCAATTCTTTACGGAGTGAGTATAATGTTTCTTCTATCCTTGATGCAGATAAGTGCATTGGTCTTATTATAATAGATGAGCGCACTGGAAGCCACTCTCATGAGATGAGCACTTTAGTCGGTATTCTAAATCTGATGAACAGGTCACGACACTTTTACGAGCAAGCAGGTCATGCTCCATTTTATGAGCAAGGTCACACGCCGGTTCGAGTTTTTTTTAGAAATACCGTAATATTCAGGTTTGAGATTTTTTTATGTCACATTTGAGATGTTTAGGTGTCTTGTTGATTATGTTTTTAATTTGAAAGACCCTAGCTAATTATTTGGAGTTGGTTTTTTAGACCCTAGGTCAATAAGGATTACCCTAGTGATCTCCAATGTAACTTCCTCAATATTTGTGTTGGATGATTTTGTACACCCTCAATAAGTACCCTAGTAATTTATTTCTCTTCATTTCTCTCTACATATGCTTACCATTGTGTCAAATTACAAAGGTGATATCATTTCAAATTCATGTTTTCCAAGCTCAAAATTTGAAGATGAATTCAAAATGGAACATGAAATATAGTTCACCAAAACAAGAAGATCAAACATAGAGCATCACTCATCACGCTCTCTCGTATCCCACCCATACCCCTTCTATCCTTGCCGCTAAAATTTATACTTTCATGACTTTCATCAACTCAAGATACTCGAGTTAGCATGCATCAAAGCTAACATGGTTCATGAATATGATATCATGTCCTTGCTCCATCTTCGAATTCACTTCTTCCGCAAGGGCTCTCAGTTTTCCTTCTTCAATTGCCGCATTGCGCTCCTCCATTGCCCCTTTTCTATATCTCCAACTCTATTTTTGTTGCTATTATCTCTTCGACCTTGTCTTGAACACAACCACACACCCTCCATTCTTTTGCTTATCTTTCTCGATCACATCCCGGTGGCCACCATCGACTAGAAGCAGACTTGGGGACTTCAACATCATCACCGACATCATCATTATTGTCAACTTCTGGAGCCGATGATGGTGTAGCTTTCTTCTTATGTTGGAATGTTCCATTGTTCCTATCTTTCCATTTCTCATTGTTTTGGAGCAACACCCAACATGGATCATGCCAAACGACATGCCTTTTGGCTCCATCTGTTTGTACAACTCGTTCGTGTAGTTGAGTTGTCAATGATTCATTAGAAGTTAGGTTAAACATTTCATAGGAAAAAATGTAGAGGGAAAGTTTAAGAAAGAAAATAGTCACTAGGATTTGAACTCCTGATTAACAACATACCCTAGTCTTGGCATTTCCTTGGTGTGACCTTGAAATATACCTTCTGTGATTGATAACTAGTTCCTAAGCCCATGAAAGAGAAGAAATCCGGTTTCATCCTTCTGATTGAACAATTTACTGATGAGGGTACTTGTCATGGCCGGTGTCTTGGGGGTCATCTGTGCTGGGTGCATTGACTTGGAATTTCCACGGTTATATTCTGACGTGGTGTGCTTCCTGCATGTTCTGACTGTGATCTTCTTTGTTATTGTTGACACCTCTAGGTGTTGTAGCGGCCTTCTTCAGATTTGGATTATTCGGTAGTATCCCGGCCAGGTGTCGGTCTTGTCAACACTTGAGGACGAGTAAGGGGGCCGTTTTCTCTAATTTCCTATGGTTAAAGATTAATTTGAAAAATCATAGAATTTCGCAAACCGAACAGCCGAGTTCGTATTTTCGATGCCATTTCTAAACAACTAATCCAATTGAGGCAAATGATATGGCGTTGAAAGCTACGAAAATGCGCTACTTTTTCATGTTGAAAGTATTTTCTAATTTTGAATGGTTTAAAAGTAATTTAGAAAACGGTACAAGTTTCACCAAGTGCGTATTTTCGAGCTAATTTTTTAACCGTACTTCCAAATGCAGCAAATGATATGGCGTTGGAAAGCTTGAGGGAATGCGAAACTTTTTGGTATATATTGTTTCTGCCAATTTCTTACGGTTTTAAATCAATTTTGAAAATGGTTAAAAATTTATTTTCGCCATAATTTCTACAAATTTTATCGGAATGGGGCAAATAATATGCTGTTGAAAAGCTAAAATGCGAAACTTTTTCATGTTGATGGTTTTCTATGATTCCTAGCCGTTTTCAAGTAATTTTGAAAATGGCGAGATCATTCATTTTGCCTTTATCGCCAAACAAATTCTTCAAAAATGCACCACGTGAAGAACTTAAACTTCTCGCCATGTCTACTTGAACTTCATTCTGTTTTTCACGTGCTTTTTTTGATCGTAACTCTACATCCACTCACCGGAATTGAGCAAGTGATATACCGATGGAAAGCTGCTATAAACAGCAACTTTCCTGCGTTGATCATTTTTCCATAGTCGTGACGGTTTGAAAAGTTTTTCATCTGAAATTCATTCAGTGTAGTAGTTGAACTTCCTGCTGTTTTCACGTTGAACTTCTGTGACGTATTTTCGTTTGTAATTTTCTCATCCATTCGTCAGTTTTACACAAATGATATTCCTTTTGTACAAACCTCTCTCACAATAATTTTTTTAACTTTCTCCGACCAAGGACATGAACTTATAACAACAACAAAATTGGACCTTGCCTTTTAATTCATTTTTCTCATATTAAACACACACCATGTAGTACATGAGCTTTTTCCATTTTTATAATTTGAATTTTTTATTTTCTTTTTGAAATCAAATTGCTCCCAAATAATAACTGAACATCTTTGTAGATTGAGAGAATTATTTTAAAATGCAAAAACCAATTTCTTTTTTGTGTTTTCAAACATGGAAATACAAGGTGAACCTGTCTAGCAAGAATTTTTGAACTTCCCCAGACAGAGCACTTGAACTTCTTTCAACAAAGGTGTTAAGCTTTTATTTTTCTATACTTTTATTTTCACCTAAAATGCATTCCTTGCAGTACTTGAACTTCTCGTTGTTTTCACTATGAACTTCTTTCAAGAGATAAGAATTTTCTAAATACATAAAAACGTGTTTTACATGGTATACATGAAAATTTTAAACTGTTCATCAAAATGTGGCACATAATATACCTGGTGGAAAGCTTATGAATAGCAGCAAGTTTTTCATGTAGACATGTGTTACAACTTCGTTGCCGTTTGAGAGCAGTTTTTAAAATGGCAAAACAATGTTTTTTTTGCCTTTTAAAACAACATGTAAATGAACGATAAACGTCTCATAGATATAATTTTTGAACAGCGCAGGATGGAGGACGTGAACTTCATGAAACAAACCTTTTAGGCTTTTAGTTTTGTATTATTTTATTCTCTTGTGAAACGCATTCCGTGTAGTAGTTGAACCTCCCGTTGTTTTGACCTTGAACTTCTGTCACGTTTTTCTGTTCGTAATTCCCCGCCAATACATCTGAGTTGCACAAATAATATACCTTTGCAAACCCGCTAGAAAGACATAAAATTTTCTAATACGTCTATCTTTTGTTTTGAACACACATGCACCATTTTGTATTAACCGTTTTTTGGAATAATAATATTTATACACCTTGGAAAGTTGTTGAATATGAGAAACTTTTTAATGTAGAGCATTTTGTTTTAAATTTGTAATGGATTGTGAGAATTATTTTAATTCACAAAAACAACATTTTTTGTGCGTTTTTGCACATGTAAATACACGGTGAACCTCTCTCACAAGTATTTTTGAACTTCTCCTGGCCAAGCACTTGAACATCTTGCAACAATTTTTTTAGAGTTTACCTTTTTTTTTCTTTTTTCTCATATGAAACACACACCATGTAGCACGTGAACTTCAGGCTGTTATCACTTTGAACTACTCTTTGCTTTTAATTGTTTATTTGGAATAGAGTATACGATATACCCTTTTTTTGGAAAGTTGTTGAATAAGAGAAACTTTTGTCATGTAGAGCATTTTGTTTGAAATTTATAATGGAATTATAGAATTATTTTAAAACACCAAAAACAACATTTTTTGTGTGTTTTTGAACAATGAAATACATGGTGAACCTCTCTCATAAGAATTTTTGAACTTTCCTGCGCTGAACACCTGAACTTCTAGTAACAATTTTTTTAACTTTGCCTTTTTATTCTTTTTTTCTCACACGAAATGCACACCAAGCAATACGTGAACTTCAGCGGTTATCAATTTGTACTTCTCTGTTTCGCAATAGTAATGGAAAAAATCTGAGTTTTTTTATAGACATCGAACCGCTCTAACTTTTTTATTTGAACTTCTTTGTGTATTCTTAGAAATGTGAAAATTGGAGTTTTGTTAGAAATATCAAAACTTCTTTGTTATTTTGAATTGAACTCTTTGGTTTTATTCTTTAGAAACATGAAAATCTGAGTTTCTAAATATAATATCAAGCTGATGTGCTTTATCCAATTGAACTTCTTCGTTATTTTGAATTGAACTTATTGGTTATATTATTTACTAACCGAGAAAATCCAGGTTTTCAAATAATTATTAAACTACTCCATTTTATTAATTTGAACTTCTTGGTTTTATTTCTTTTAGTAACGGAAAAAAATCCCAGGTTTGTAATAAACATCGAACCACTCATCAATTTTAATTTCAACTTATTTGGGTTTTTTTAATTTTAACTTCTTGATTTATTCATTAGTAATGAAGAAAAATCCCAGGTTTGCAATAAACATCGAAACTTTTAATGTTTTTAACTTATTTTTTGAATTCCCCAAGGTTTCATCTTTGAACTTCTCAGTTTTCATCCTATTAACTCAAAAGTATTTTTTTTGCAATCCTCGTGTGTTTATTTTGTTGAAATATTTTTCATTCTTTTGGACTTACATCTATCGAGCAATTGAACTGTTTGAAAATAATTGTACATTTCCTACTCACGCTTGAAACATTTTTGTTTTGTCCGAAAGGTGTGTAACACATAGCGCGGATAGACGCAATTCTTCGTATTATTTAATTCAAGACATAAACACAAATAGCTTGAACATATTAGTTCTATTCCTATTTTTGGAAAAGGGAAACAAAAACTAAATTGCATAGTGAGAAGTTTAATTTTTTAATGTAGTGTGAAAAGTTGCACTTTTCAGTGAACTTTACTATTGTTCTGTTTTCTACGTTTTTAGTACAAATTGAACTGCACAAGTTTCGCATGGTGAACTTCTGTCTTTTTAATAAACACAACAAATTGCTACACACAACGTTTCTATATATAATACCCAACAGTTGCCCAAAGTCAGTTTTTTATTGCTCTGACAGCAACTCACCCCCACACTGCAGAAACTGAAGTGCTTCCATGCGTGCGCTGCGAGATTCTCTCATCGTCGCTCCCAGTTCTGCAGGACGGGGGATAGACGACGACAACCCACACAGGGGACCTTCGCCGACGGGATCGTGGGAGCCCCAGACTACATCGACCGGAAAAGGGAATTCCCGGAGGGCGGCCTTCGGCACCATCGCTAGGGGCAATTGGGATGGTGGCCGCGGAGGGAGAAAGTTGTGTTAAATCGGTTTATCGAATTATAGTTTTAAATCGGTTAATATGTTCGCTGTGTTAAACAGGGAGAAAGTTGTTTGAACTCGGTTTTTCCTTCAAATTGCATTAAACGTTTTCTGAGAAGTCAATTTTTTTGAGAACTCGGTTATTGCGTTAAATGGGAGAAAGTGTGTGTGAATTATCTCGGTTGTTTTTCAAATAGGAGTTCGATGTGGATATACATTTTTTTGAGGCAATTTGATGCTCTCAAGAAGATATCCTTTTCACTCTTTTTTATTTACCAACATAAAATAACAGAGAAAAATGTTATGTTATTGTAGGCATTACAATGAAGACCTAAAGAGCATCTAAATGTAAAGTGCACACTAGCAGCAGCCCATGATAGTGAGTAGCAGTAGTCCACTAGTAGCAATAGCAGCAACAACTTGTGCTTTGAGAACAAGAAGCCACGAAGTGGAGTGAGGCCTTGAGGCATGCGACTCATGCTCCTTTTTTGTTTTGCATTTTCTTTCTGAAGCATATCTGAAGCTGAAACCAACATATCAAAATCCCACTTTTTTGCCCACACTGACACTATTGAACTTCAGAAAAACAGCATAGAACTAGAACTAGACAACAAAATTTAACTAATTGAATAATGGGGAGAGATATCAATGTGAAGCACGTATGTTTTTTTTCTTGCTGGTGAAACCTTGGTCATTTAGTCAATGCTAAAGTAGATCTGGAAGAACACACACACAAATTATATGTGCACACACGTAGTAATACACGAACCTTGCTGGAAGTAATACATGAACTTCTGTATACAGACTTTTTTCTCACGTTCACATGCACATCGGTTTTCCAAAACAAAAGCTTAGGAGAAATACAATTGGGGAAAAACTTGGAAACATGCACACACATATATAAGGGGGTGGGGAAAACAACAAACTGCATGGAGATGGACGAACCAACCTGGGCAGACAAGTGTATATGTGGCTTGTTTTTTGTTTGGACACACAAAATAGAATCAATATATCCTCACAATTAGAAACTTGGTTCAGGAGATCTCGGCACGCAAGTAGAAGCTAAACTAAAAGCCACAAAAATGTTGAACTCCTGTTCCACAGCTTGCCGTACCGGATCGCTTGGCTATTATTTTGTTGCTTCCTCCTTTGCTTCTGCACCACCGAGATCCCCACCAGCACCTTCGGCCTTATCGGCATCTGCAAGACAAACAACTTGCTCGATATGAAACGGGTGGAGAGCAGATAGAAAGCAGTCACGTACATGACATGACATAGTGGTGTCTGCACACATACATGCAATCTAGCACACCGCTCGTTAAAATAATCATGCTCTCCGATATATGTAATCCTAGGACTCAAAACATTTTTGTTCTAGACACAACAACGCCGATTTGATCAAGCAAGGGGCTCCTAAGTCGGGGATGGCTCTGATTACCAACTTGTAACACCCACGATGCGGTTATATCTCCCACGTGTCGAGGCACGGCTTAGTGGCATAACCGCATTGTAGGTTTTGTTGCAAGAAGGGTCATCTTCACACAATCCCATGTAATGAACAAGAATGGGATAAAGAGAGTTGGCTTACAATCGCCACTTCACACAATACATAAATTAATTCATACATCATCCAAAATCCAAACATAGACCGACTACGGTCAAATCCAAATGAAAGAAAATAACCCCAAATGCTAGTTCCCCGATCGTCCCAACTGGGCTCCACTACTGATCATCCGGAAACGAAACATAGTAACGACCACGTTCCTCGTCGAACTCCCATTTGAGCTCGGTTGCGTCATCTGCACTGGTATCGTCGGCACCTGCAACTGTATTGGTAGATATCTGTGAGTCACGAGGACTCAGCAATCTCCCACCCGCGAGATCAAGACTATTTAAGCTTATAGGAAGGATGTGGTAATGAGGTGGAGCTGCAGCAAGCACTAGGCATATATGGTGGCTAACATACGCAAATAAGAGCGAGAAGAGGAGCAACGCAACGGTCGCGAAGCTAGAAGTGATCAAGAAGTGATCCTGAAACTACTTACGGTCATACATAACCCAGACCGCGTTCACTTCCCGGACTCCGCCGAAAAGAGACCATCATGGCTACACACGCGGTTGATGTATTTTTAAGTAAGTCAAGTGTCAAGTTCTCTACAACCGGACATTAACAAATTCCCATCTGCCTCATAACCGCGGGCACGGCTTTCGAAAGATAATGCCCTGCAGGGGTGTCCCAACTTAGCCCATTATAAGCTCTCACGGTCAACGAAGGATAAACCTTCTCCCGGGAAGACCCGACCAGTCTCGGAATCCCGGTTTACAAGACATTTCGACAATGGTAAAACAAGACCAGCAAAGCCGCCCGAATGTGCCGAAAAATCCCGATAGGAGCTGCACATATCTCGTTCTCAGGGCACACCGGATGAGACATCCTACGAGTAAAACCAGACCTCAAGTTTCCCCAAGGTGGCCCCGTAGTCTACTCGGTTCGGACCAACACTCGAAGGAGCACTGGCCCGGGGGGTTAAATAAAGATGACCCTCGGGCTCGCGAAAACCCAAGGGAAAAAGGCTTAGGTAGGCAAATGTAAAACCAAGGTTGGGCCTTGCTAGAGGAGTTTTATTCAAGGCGAACTGTCAAGGGGGTCCCATAAATCACCCAACCGTGTAAGGAGCGCAAAATCAAGGAACATAACACCGGTATGACGGAACTAGGGTGGCAAGAGTGGAATAAAACACCAGGCATAAGGTCGAGCCTTCCACCCTTTACCAAATATATAGATGCATTAATTAAATAAGAGATATTGTGATAAGCCAAAATATCCATGTTCCAACATGGAACCAGCTTCAACTTCACCTGCAACTAGTAACGCTATAAGAAGGGCTGAGCAAAAGCGGTAACTTAGCCAAACAACGGTTTGCTAGGAAAGGATGGTTAGAGGCTTGACATGGCAATATGGGAGGCATGATAAAGCAAGTGGTAGGTAGCACAGCATAGCAATAGAACGAACAACTAGCAAGCAAAGATAGAAGTGATTTCGAGGGTATGGTCATCTTGCATGCAAGGTTCTCAGAGTTGTCGAAAGCTTGATCCTCGTAAGCGTTCTCAACAGGTTCCTCGTTCATGAACTCGTCTCCCCGCTCTACCCAAAGCAAGAACACAAGCAATGGAACCACAATCAATCGCGGTGCAATGCACAAGCAACATGATGCATTACATGCATGATATGCGAGATGTGATATGCGATGCATATGCGTGCTCCGGAAGGGAAAAGATGAACAAGGCATAAACATGGCCAACCAAGTATGCCGCTGGAAAGATGAGATGATTTCGGTCGAAATCGATATAAAGATCACCGGAAACGGATGCACGGTTTGCAAATGGCAAGCAAAACAAGAATGACACAATTCTGCGATTAACAGCATGATAGTACTTAGAATACATCAAGTAACTATACTACAGCACCCCAACATAGCAACAAAGCATATGGCAGTGATCTACAAGAGATGCTTGACAAAAGATGAACAATGAGCTACAGCTAGATCACACAATAACAGGTTCAAACAAGCATGGCAAAAGTGCAAAAGGTATCAGCTTCACAGACTTGGTGAAAATACTAACATGCCAGAAATAACATCAGGAGGCCATGTTTAGAGCAAGAAAACAGTATGCTACAGGAACATATCATAGCAAATAAAGGCATGGAATGGATCTACTAAATGCATAGAACAAAAGTCCCTTACTGATCATGAGCTAAAAAGGCACATAAGATATGATGGCACCCATGTAAACATAGCAAGGTTTATTACCAGATCCAGACTTAGCAGAAAACAGAGCATGCCATAACCAGCATCATGAAGGAAAATTTGCGAGCTCAAACCACTCACCACAAGGACTTTCATGGCAAGACAAGCATACTACCAGCAAGAAGACATGCTCATGAATCTAAACATGGCAAGAGAAAGTTCATAGCATGTATAGATCACTAACAACATCCATGGCAAAATTGAATAGCATGTCAACATTCTGCCGGGAACATTTTATAGCAAAAGTAGAGCAAGATTGGGACATGCTAGGGCACTCCATAATTGCAAACAAGGGCATGGATGGACAGAGCATAACCATATGTTCAAAACATCCTTACTGAAGTATCTCAAAATAAGCATGGATCTCACTGTAGCATCAAGTTTACAAGGCATAAAAATAACAGCAGGTAAAGACAGCAAAATCCGAAGTTCCTGAAAACAGAAACATCACGAAGCCTAGTTTGCATACTTGTGCTAGTCACCACATAGATCACAAAAATACATGGCATACACCCCTGTAAAGATAGCATGGCATAGATCAAAACACATGTAGAGCTCATGCTCATAAGATGCACACATCAAATGCAACAAAAATAACAAAACATCAAGTTCTGATAAGTAACAGCAGTAAACATCATATAGCACTCTTGCATTTGAGATTTAGGCATCAAGATGAACTCAAACGAGCATGGCACAATGGAATAAAATGAAGAGCATCTCGTGATGAACAGTTTGATATATCGTGCGCATGAAAGGGAGCAGCATGCAAGGAGATATGATGTGATGAACAGGGCAACATAATGTGATAATCTCAGGACTTGGAGGATTTTCGGGGTCAACCTTCTCCAGATCTAGGGTTGCACGTGGATCGAGGCAGGCGGCGGCTCTCGCCGGAGATGGGGCGGCGCGGCGGCCGGAGGTGGACGGGGCGAGGCACCGGCGGGTCGGGGTGGTCGGGTCCCGCCGGATCTGGCCGGATCCGTCGCCGGACCTGGCGACGGCGGAG
>NC_057802.1:238851427-238884916 GCF_018294505.1 Triticum aestivum | reverse complement strand
TGGCTGGGGCCATGTGGCGCCCTCCGGTTGGCCGCGGGCGGCGGCGGATCCTATCCGGCGCGGACCGGACGCGTCCGGCGGCGGAGAGGGAGCGGGGCTAGGGTTTCGGGACCCGGAATTTCGGAGGGGTGCACATATTTATAGGTAGAGGGAGCTAGGGGACTCGAAATGAGGTGCAGTTTTCGCCCACACGATCGTGATTGAACGCGGAGAGCATGGAGGGGCTTAGATGGGTTATTGGGCTGTTTGGAGGGTGTTTGGCTGCAACACACAAAAGGCCTTTGCGGTTACCCGGTTAACCGTTGGAGCATCAAACGACCTCCAAATGGAACGAAACTTGACAGGTGGTCTACCGGTGGTGTACCAAGGCCACTTGGCAAGACTCGGTCCATTCCGAGAATGTTTAACACCCGCTCACGAAAAGAGACAAGAGGGGTGCGCCGATGCATGTGGGAGTGCCGGATTGCAAAACGGACAACGGGGAAAATGCTCGGATGCATGAGACGAACACGTATGCAAATGCGATGCACATGAGGACACGATATGAAATGCATGACAAGAACAGAATGCAAAATGAAGACAAAACCCAACCACGAAGGGAATATCATAACACATAGCCGAAAATGGCAAGAGTTGGAGTTACAAATATGGAAAGTCACATCCGGGGCGTTACAACACTCCACCACTACGAGAGGATCTCGTCCCGAGATCTAGGACTGAAAGAACTCCGGATATTTGGAACGGAGGTGGTCCTCGCGCTCCCAGGTGGCTTCTCGGTCGGAATGGTGTGACCACTTCACTTTCAGGAATTTGATTGACTTGTTGCGAGTCTTGCGCTCAGTTTTTCAAGAATAGCAACGGGGTGCTCATGATAAGACAGATCTTCTTGGAGATCAATCTCTTCGAAGTTGATGGTGCGCTCAGGAGTCTTGAAGCACTTGCGAAGCTGTGACACGTGGAACACATCGTGCACATTCGCGATGTTGGAGGGAAGCTCAAGTTGATAGGCGAGGTCGCCTCTTTTGCCAATGATCTTGAAAGGACCCACGTATCTAGGGGCAAGCTTCCCTTTGATACCGAAGCGACGAGTGCCTTTCATTGGAGATACGCGGAGGTAGACATGGGCTCCGATCTCGAAAGCCAAGTCACGGTGCCTGCTATCATAGTAACTCTTCTGGCGCGATTGCGCGACTTTGAGATTTTCACGGATGACTTTACACATTTCTTCAGCCTCTGTGATTAAGTAATTGCCAAGAAGTTGGCGTTCACCAGTCTCTGACCAATTGAGAGGAGTACGACACTTTCTACCATAGAGACTCTCGAATGGGGCCTTGCCCGAACTCGCTTGGAAGCTGTTGTTGTAGGAGAACTCGGCATATGGGAGGCAATCTTCCCACTTCATGCCAAAGGAAAGGACACAAGCCCTGAGCATATCTTCAAGGATTTGATTGACTCGCTCGACTTGGCAACTAGTTTGAGGATGGAAAGCTGTGCTGAAGCGAGTGTTGGTTCCCATTGCCTTCTAAAAGGAGTCCCAGAACTTAGAAGTGAAGATGCTTCCACGATCTGAAGAAATCAATTGTGGAATGCCGTGCAAGGAGACAATCCTGGAGGTGTATAGCTCTGCCAACTGAGCTGCTGTGATAGATTCTTTGATTGGAAGGAATTGAGCCACTTTAGGAAGATTGTCAATGATAACGAAGATAGCATCATTTCCGCGCTTGGACTTGGGAAATCCAGTCACGAAGTCCATTTCGATATGATCAAACTTCCATTCTGGAATAGCAAGAGGTTGGAGGAGACCAGCTGGTCGTTGGTGTTCTGCTTTCACCCTTCGACAGACATCACATTCATTCACGAATTGAGCGATTTCTCGCTTCATTCGAGTCCACCAATACGACTGCTTGAGGTCATGGTACATCTTCGTACTTCCAGGATGAATGGATAGAAGGGAATTGTGTGCTTCGTTCATTATGACCTTCCTTAGATCACCTTTAGGAACCACAATCCGGTCCTCGAAGAATAAATTGTCCCGGTCATCAATGTGATAGCACTTGTATTTGGAAAGACCCTTGTCGATACCGCGTTTCACCTTCTTCACCATGGTATCCAGGAGTTGTGCCTCATGAATTTGATCTTCCAAAGTAGGAGAGACTAGGAGGTTGGCAAGAAAGCCTTGAGGAACAACTTGAAGATTGAGTTTGCGGAAGGCTTCACAAAGATCCGGCTGGAAGGGCTTGAGAATTAAGATGTTGCAATAAGCCTTCCTGCTCAAAGCATCTGCAATGACATTGGCCTTGCTTGGAGTATATTCAATACTCGGATTGTACTCTTGAATCATTTTGATCCATCGAGTTTGTCTGAGGTTGAGGTTGGGCTGAGTGAAGATGTACTTGAGACTCATGTGATCGGTGAATATGTCCACTTTCCTTCCCAACAAGAGATGTCTCCATGTTATTAATGCATGAACAACTGCCGCCAACTCAAGATCTTTAGTGGGGTAGTTCTTTTCATTGGGCTTCAACTGACGAGAGGTATAGGCCACAACTTTCTTCTCTTGCATTAACACAGCACCGAGACCTTGAAGAGAAGCATCACAGAAAACTTCGAATGGCTTGGATTCGTCAGGAGGAGTCAAGACAGGAGCTGTGACAAGTTTCTCTTTGAGAGTGTTGAAAGCAATGTCACACTCAGGCGCCCAGACATACTTCACATGCTTCTGGAGGAGGTTGGAAAGAGGCTTTGCAATCTTAGAGAAATTCTCAACGAATCTTCGGCAATAGCTTGCAAGACCAAGGAAACTGCGGAGCTGCTTGACATTCTGAGGAGGTTCCCAATTCACAATTGCAGACACCTTCTCGGGATTAACAGCGATGCCCTTGGCAGAGATGATATGACCAAGGTAAAGAACTTCATCAAGCCAAAACTCACATTTGGAAAACTTCGCATAGAATTGATACTCTCTGAGCTTGTCGAGCACCAATTGCAAATGTTTGGCATGGTCCTTCTTATTCTTGGAGAAGACCAAGATATCATCGAGATACACCAGGACGAATTCATTGGTATAGGGGTTGAAGATGAAGTTCATCATTCGAGAGAATGTTGGAGGAGCATTGACAAGGCCGAAAGACATGACAGTATATTCATAAGAACCAAAACTTGTTCTGAATGCTGTCTTGGGAATATCTTCTTCACGAATGCGAATATGATGATAACCCATACGAAGGTCAAGCTTGGAGAACACCTTTGCACCTTTAAGTTGCTCGAATAGTTCATTGATGTTGGGAAGTGGATACTTGTTCTTGATTGTCTTCTTGTTCAATGGACGGTAGTGACACAAAGTCGGTCCGTGCCATCTTTCTTCTGGACAAAGAGAACACCACAACCCCATGGAGATGAACTCGGTCTGATCAAACCGAGACGCTCTTGTTCATCGAGCTGTTTCTTCAATTCCTTCAGCTCCTTGGGTCCAAGCTTATATGGACGCTTGCAAACGGGTTCCGTGCCAGGCTCAAGATCGATAACGAATTCGACTGGCCGGTGAGGAGGCATACCCGGAAGCTCTTCTGGAAAGAC
This sequence comes from Triticum aestivum, assembly GCF_018294505.1. NCBI lineage: Eukaryota > Viridiplantae > Streptophyta > Magnoliopsida > Poales > Poaceae > Triticum > Triticum aestivum. The sequence continues at coordinate 238,881,340 of NC_057802.1, read as the reverse complement.
ATCTTGGTACTCACAAACGACTGGAATCTGAGAGATTGCCTCTAGCTCGCCCTTCTCATTGAGAGAGAATAACCGAATGGTCTCATCACGAGCGGCATAGATGATAACATCCTCAGAAGAGTGTGTCAATTGAATTTCCCTGGCAGCACAATCAAGTTGAGCCTTGTGCTTAGAAAGCCAGTCCATCCCGAGAATTAGATCAATATCCGAGTCACCAAGAACAATTGGGGAAGACAGAAATTTATAGTTGCCCATCTTGATACCGACATTGGGAGCAACCAAACTAGAAGTCATAAGCTTTCCCGGAGAAACAACTTGCATAACTTTGGATAAAATCTCTGTGTCAACATTGTGCTCCGATGCAAAAGGATATGACATGAAAGAATGCGATGCACCGGTATCAAATAAGACTTTTGCAGGAATATCATTAACTGAGAGATTACCCATTATCACATCAGTAGATTCCTCCGCTTGCGCTGCATTCATCATGTTCACCTTTGTAGACTTGGGATTATGCTTGACCACTGCATTGCTGGAAGATCTCACAGGAGGAGGAGGCGAAGGCGCCTTTGGTTGAAGCACTTGTTCGCATAGTGACCTTTTTGCTGACATTTGTTGCAAGTCACCTCTGAGAGTGGACGATGATAAGGAGCATTAGACCTTGGAGCTTGATTCTGAGACTTGTTCTGATAGCCAGGGTTGGGTGGGTGGGAAGATCCATGGCCACCTTTGTTCTTCTGCTGGAAAGGCTGACGAAACGGAGGAGGAGGAGGCAACCAGAACTTCTGTTGCTTAGCAGCCACTAGTGAGGAAGAAGAAGACTGAACTGCGTCCCTGACTCTCTTCTTAGAAGCCTCACACTTGAGCTGAGCAGCTTCTTGCTTCAGTGCCATGTTGTAGAATTCATCATACTTAGTCGGCTCAAAAAGCATGAGAGCTAAATGCAGATCTTCTCTGAGGCCACCTCTGAATTGATAGATCATACTCTTTTCGTCAGGAACGTCTTGCTTAGCGAAGTGAGCGAGTTTCTGAAACTGGGTATTGTATTGATACACGGACATGCTGCCTTGCTTGAGATTGCGGAACTCCTCACGCTTGCTCTCAACAACACTTTGAGGAATGTGGTGAGCTTTGAAGTCTCGGCGGAAATCATCCCAGGTAATCACACGACCTCCTCTGGAATCTTTGTATTGTTGATACCACTCGGCAGCTTGATCCTTGAGTTGAAAAGAAGCAAACTTGACAAAGTCCTCAGGCCTGACATTGCTACCTTCAAAATGCTTGTTGATGTCCATGTGCGAATCATCGGCGTCTGTGGCCTCAGCACAGTAGCTGAAAGACTTCAGCTGATTTGCGAGGAACTGGTTGAGGGTAGCGAAGTGAGGCTGATTGTTGCCTTGGCCTTGATTTCCTTGGTTGCCTTTCCCTTGGGTGCGCTCTTGCAAGAGTTGCAAAATCATCTGAGCATTGGCGTTGGTGGCTGCCATGATAGCTTGCCATGCCTCCGGAGGCGGAGGTGGTGGCGGAGGGTTCGCCTGACTCCCATCATTGCGTTCCGGATTCTGACGCGTTGGCGGAGCCATCCTGAAGAGAGTGACATCCGTTAGCATCTTGATAGGCAGATAGAGAAGTTGAATCAACAGATAGAAATTGCAACATATAGTCTTCACAATAAACATTCGAACGAGGATGAACGAATGAATTCCATAGTAAATCATCACACTTCCATAAGTTGAGAAGCCACTTAGAAAAAAGGTGTGGAATCAACATTTGACTTCGAAGCAACTCGAACAAAACAAAGGATTGGCTTGCAGAATAAGCCGGAACAAACATATGATAGAGATTTCGTCCGAAGTTTTCGTGGTGGGGCCCACACGGGCTCGATCGTACAGCACCATCATGTACAAGGCAGTGCACATGACAAACGAAGCGTCCCCGAGTCGGCATAGCCAAGGACTCTTTAAGAAACTACAAGACCACTGTAAAACCAACCGTGGAAAGGCGGACCACTAGACGTCGAACCCCAATCTCATATCATGCATCTGTCGGAAAGATATCCTATGAGCTACTTGAATTCCCACTTATAAACTCCCGAAACTTTCTGGTTATGCAATCAGGTGTTGGGGATACAGGGGACACAATATATCTCACCCAAACTAACAATACCTAGATCCAGCTGCATCCATCCTTCAACACATAACCAAGAAACCTTCGGAAATCATTTACCTCAACCTTCGAAAAGCATCCGTTATACGAGTTATGGCAATACTCCCGAACTCCCGCCCCAGTACTGGGTGGCGTCGAGGTGATCTCACCAACAACTGCATAAAAGAGATTTTCGATGTCGGCGAAACTCAGGTATTCCAGAACTGCAACGATAAAATTGTGACGGCAACACCTCGGAGCTCAACTCCCCGGGACACTGCCACAACCCCTAAATGTCAGGAGGCACCAAGAACAATGTTCTCGTCACAAAACCATCGGAACGATTCCAAGATACCCGCGTGATCCAAATTTTTTTAGTGAAATTTGAGGAGAGGAAAGTCAAAACTTCTACGTCGGGAGACCTCACCAGAGCGACGAAGGGACTGAGGAGTAAAAAGAATCATGCTCTCCGATATATATAATCCTAAGACTCAAAACATTTTTGTTTTAGACTCAACAACGCCAGGGATTCGATCAAGCAGGGGGCTCCTAAGTCGGGGATGGCTCTGATTACCAACTTGTAACACCCACGATGCGGCTATATCTCCCACGTGTCGAGGCACGACTTAGAGGCATAACCGCATTGTAGGTTTTGTCGCAAGAAGGGTCATCTTCACACAATCCCATGTAATGAACAAGAATGGGATAAAGAGAGTTGGCTTACAATCGCCACTTCACACAATACATAAATTAATTCATACATCATCCAAAATCCACACATAGACCGACTACGGTCAAATCCAAATGAAAGAAAATAACCCCAAATGCTAGTTCCCCGATCGTCCCAACTGGGCTCCACTACTGATCATTCGGAAACGAAACATAGTAACGTCCACGTTCCTCGTCGAACTCCCACTTGAGCTCGGTTGCGTCATCTGCACTGGTATCGTCGGCACTTGCAACTGTATTGGTAGACATCTGTGAGTCACGAGGACTCAGCAATCTCCCACCCGCGAGATCAAGACTATTTAAGCTTATAGGAAGGATGTGGTAATGAGGTGGAGCTGCAGCAAGCACTAAGCATATATGGTGGCTAACATACGCAAATAAGAGCGAGAAGAGGAGCAACGCAACGGTCGCGAAGCTAGAAGTGATCCTGAAACTACTTACGGTCATACATAACCCAGACCGTGTTCACTTCCCGGACTCCGCCGAAAAGAGACCACCACGGCTACACACGCGGTTGATGTATTTTTAGGTAAATCAAGTGTCAAGTTCTCTACAACCGGACATTAACAAATTCCCATCTGCCTCATAACCGCGGGCACGACTTTCGAAAGATACCCTGAAGGGGTGTCCCAACTTAGCCCATTATAAGCTCTCACGGTCAACGAAGGATAAACCGTCTCCCGGGAAGACCCGATCAGTCTCGGAATCCCGGTTTACAAGACATTTCGACAATGGTAAAACAAGACCAGCAAAGCCGCCCGAATGTGCCGACAAATCCCGATAGGAGCTGTACATATCTCGTTCTCAGGGCACACCGAATGAGACATCCTACGAGCAAAACCAGACCTCAAGTTTCCCCAAGGTGGCCCCGCAGTCTACTCGGTTCGGACCAACACTCGAAGGAGCACTGGCCCCGGGGGGGTTAAATAAAGATGACCCTCGGGCTCGCGAAAACCCAAGGGAAAAAGGCTTAGGTAGGCAAATGAAAAACCAAGGTTGGGCCTTGCTAGAGGAGTTTTATTCAAGGTGAACTGTCAAGGGGGTCCCATAAATCACCCAACCGTGTAAGGAACGCAAAATCAAGGAACATAACACCGGTATGACGGAAACTAGGGTGGCAAGAGTGGAACAAAAAACCAGGCATAAGGCCGAGCCTTCCACCCTTTACCAAATATATAGATGCATTAATTAAATAAGAGATATTGTGATAAGCAAAAATATCCATGTTCCAACATGGAACCAGCTTCAACTTCACCTGCAACTAGCAACACTATAAGAAGGGCTGAGCAAAAGCGGTAACTTAGCCAAACAATGGTTTGCTAGGAAAGAATGGTTAAAGGCTTGACATGGCAATATGGGAGGCATGATAAAGCAAGTGGTAGGTAGCGCAGCATAGCAATAGAACGAACAACTAGCAAGCAAAGATAGAAGTGATTTCGAGGGTATGGTCATCTTGCATGCAAGGTTCTCAGAGTTGTCGAAAGCTTGATCCTCGTAAGCGTTCTCAACAGGTTCCTCGTTCATGAACTCGTCTCCCGGCTCTACCCAAAGCAAGAACACAAGCAATGGAACCACAATCAATCGCGGTGCAATGCACAAGCAACATGATGCAATACATGCATGATATGCGAGATGTGATATGCGATGCATATGCGTGCTCCGGAAGGGAAAAGATGAACAAGGCATAAACTTGGCCAACCAAGTATGCCGCTGGAAAGATGAGATGATTTCGGTCGAAATCGATATAAAGATCACCGGAAACGGATGCACGGTTTGCAAATGGCAAGCAAAACAAGAATGACACAATTCTGCGATTAACAGCATGATAGTACTTAGAATACATCAAGTAACTATACTACAGCACCCCAACATAGCAACAAAGCATATGGCAGTGATCTACAAGAGATGCTTGACAAAAGATGAACAATGAGCTACGGCTAGATCACACAATAACAGGTTCAAACAAGCATGGCAAAAGTGCAAAAGGTATCAGCTTCACAGACTTCGTGAAAATACTAACATGCCAGAAATAACATCAGAAAGCCATGTTTAGAGCAACAAAACAGTATGCTACAGGAACATATCATAGAAAATAAAGGCATGGAATGGATCTACTAAATGCATAGAACAAAAGTCTCTTAATGATCGTGAGCTAAAAAGGCACAGAAGATATGATGGCACCCATGTAAACATAGCAAGTTTTACCAGATTCAGACTTAGCAGAAAACAGAGCATGGCATAACCAGCATCATGAAGGAAACTTTGCGAGCTCAAACCACTCACCACAAGGACTTTCATGGCACAACAAGCATACTACCAGCAAGAAGAAATGCTCATGAATCTAAACATGGCAAGAGAAAGTTCATAGCATGTATGGATCAGTAACAACATCCATGAAAAAATTGAATAGCATGTCAACATTCTGCCAGGAACATTTTATAGTAAAAGTAGAGCAAGATTGGGACATACTAGGGCACTCCATAATTGCAAACAAGGGCATGGATGGACATAGCATAACCATATGTTCAAAACATCCTCACTGGAGTATCTCAAAATAAGCATGGATCTCACTGTAGCATCAAGTTTACAAGGCATAAAAATAACAGCAGGTAAAGACTTGGCAAAATCCTAAGTCCCTGAAAACAGAAACATCACGAAGCCTAGTTTGCATACTTGTGCTAGTCACCACATAGATCACAAAAATACATAGCATACACCCCTGTAAAGATAGCATGGCATAGATCAAAACACATGTAGAGCTCATGCTCATAAGATGCACACATCAAATGCAACAAAAATAACAAAACATCAAGTTCTGATAAGTAACAGCAGTAAACATCATATAGCACTGTTGCATCAGAGATTTAGGCATCAAGATGAACTCAAACGAGCATGGCACAATGGAACAAAATGAAGAGCATCTCGTGATGAACAGTTCGATATATCGTGCGCATGAAAGGGAGCAGCATGCAAGGAGATATGATGTGATGAACAGGGCAACATATTGTGATAATCTTAGGATCCTGTCCGGGGCCACGTGGCGCCCTCCGGTTGGCCGCGGGCGGCGGCGGATCCTGTCCGGCGCGGACCGGACGCGTCCGGCGGCGGAGAGGGAGCGGGGCTAGGGTTTCGGGACCCAGAATTTCGGAGGGGTGCACATATTTATAGGTAGAGGGAGCTAGGGGACTCTAAATGAGGTGCAGTTTTTGCCCACACGATCGTGATCGAACGGCGGAGAGCATGGAGGGGCTTAGATGGGTTATTTGGCTGAATGGAGGAACACGGAAACACACACGCAAATAGATAAGTGGGATTGTGCAACCAAGGGTGAGCCAAAATGTGGAGTCCACGAAAATGCTCTTGTTGCACAATACACGAGAGACGCTAGCACGATTGCACAATAGGCGGATACGTAACTTGCGCACAACCTACTAGGCAAAAGTGTAACGACCTCTATCCCAAGTATTCTATATGTATGGTGTGTCGGTGATATGATCCAAGATGATCGAGTATGGAAATCTTAATGTTGTATGATGTTATGGTTCTTGCTTATAAGCTCTTTGCTTAAAAGCTTGTTTGGCTCTTTGTTGTTTGAGCTCTTTTCTCATGCAATGATTTACGAACCAAGATAGCAATTGTGTATGCGATGACAACTTTGCGACACAAAAGATGATGCTAAGATATGCACCAATAGTATGGTATGTATGCTATGGAGTATGATCACTAATGTGCACAAGTCACGTTGCCGGCAATACTCAAAGCCTAGTCTCGATGGGTAAGCTACGCAAATGAAAGGCTATGGGGTTATCAAAGCAATTGCAAGGTATGACAAAGATGTCGTCGAGGTTACCGTCCTTGGCGATGATGAGTTCTTAGAGAAGATGAGTGGTGGTGATGACGATGTCGAACCGTACCTAAATAGCCGAAACACAATAGGACATGGGAACCACAACTCAAAATCTCAAAGACCAAAGAGGTGTCCAAATCGTTGGAGTTTGCTAGCGAGGGAGCTATGGTGGTATGCGGAAGATATGGTGGTGTTGCGGCTGAATCTGGGCTGGGCGGTAGTACCGCGGGACAGGGCGGTAGTACCGCTTGTGGTGCTAAGCGGTAGTACCGCTTGGGGGGCGGTAGTACCGCTCGTGTCGGGAAAATTCGCAGATCGAAAATTGGGGCGAGTTTGGGGCGGAAAAGGATGATTCCGGGGGCAAAATTGGATGGATTTCGTGGATGGAAGGTGGGGAAACTTGGGGAGATGCTAGATCCACTCGAAACCAAGCAAATCCATGGATCAAATCCAACAAAATTTCATCACACCAAAAAATCACAAAAAAAAATTTGGGGCTATTTTTGTGGGGAATTTTCGAATTAGGTAAGAACACAACAAAATCAAGCTAGAAAACGAAGAGGGGAGGCTCCAAAATCGTGATCAACGTGGCTCATGATACCAAGATGATGTAGGGCGAATCCCTAGACGGCCGATCTTTCACGGAAGGAGCGGATCCCGCGATGAACACGAAGAACACGAGGGGAAAACGGGGGAAAACACGAGGGAAACAAGAGAAACACTCAACCAACACGAATATGATCACACAAGTGCTAGATCATCGAGGCACGAGGTAACACGAGATCCAAAGTCAACAAGGGACGATACAAAGGTAGCCGTTCTTCTCTGTGAGGAGGTCTTGATGGTCTTCTCCGGATGGAGGTCTTGAATCCGGATGGATCTTCTCCGAAGAGGTGCGGTCCCTTACGAGGAGTAGATCCGGTACGGATGAGCAATGCTCTATCTCAAATGAGCTAAACCAATGCTAACCCTAGAAAGGACGATGGGAAGGTCTATTTATAGTCTAAGCCTTCAAAGGGGTACGAGAGGGTCAAAACGAGTACATGGGCCTCGGGCCAGACACGCTGCGCGCAGGCAGGGCGGTAGTACCGGTCCTTCGGGCGGTAGTACCGCTTGTAGGGCATAAGTGGTAGTACCGCTTTGATGGGCCGGTAGTACCGCTCTGGAGCCATTCGATCACAGGAGTTTGTCGGGTTCGGCGGTAGGAGGGCGGATGTAGGGCGGTAGTGCCGCTTGGTTGGGATAAGCGGTAGTACCGCTTGTCATGGGCGGTAGTACCGCCTGTTCCAGGCTGGGCAGCTTCTCCTCTTGCTCTCGACGTCGATCTTGTACCGTAGCTTCTTCTAGGCTGGTTCCTTGGTACCTAAGCACACAAAACATCTCCATTTGAGGTAGTAGCCATGTCTCAAGTGGGTCAAAGGGAAGTTCAACAAGGAGAGAGTTAACCTCGGATTGAATAGCACGTGCTCGAGCTCTTGTCATGGGTCCACTTGGAGCTTGTGTAGTCGAAGTAGTGTCCATGGGGATGATCGTAGGATGCTCCGCATCACGTGCCGAGATCTCCTGAACCAAATTGCTAATTGTGAGGATATATTGACTCTATTTTGTCTGTCCAAACAAAAAACAGGCCACATATACACTTGTCTGCCTAGGTTGGTTCGTCCATTTCCATGAAGTTTGTTGTTTTCCCACCCCCTTATATATGTGTGTGCATGTTTCCAAGTTTTTCCCCAATTGTATTTCTCCTAAGCTTTTGTTTTGGAAAACCGATGTGCATGTGAACGTGAGAAAAAAGTCTGTATACAGAAGTTCATGTATTACTTCCAGCAAGGTTCGTGTATTACTACGTGTGTGCACATATAATTTGTGTGTGTGTTCTTCCAGATCTACTTTAGCATTGACTAAATGACCAAGATTTCACCAGCAAGGGAAACAACATACGTGCTTCACATTGCTATCTCTCCCCATTATTCAATTAGTTAAATTGTGTTGTCTAGTTCTAGTTCTATACTGTTTTTCTGAAGTTCAATAGTGTCAGTGTGGGCAAAAAAGTGGGATTTTGATATGTTGGTTTCAGTTTCAGATATGCTTCAAAAAGAAAATGCAAAACAAAAAAGGAGCATGAGTCGCATGCCTCAAGGCCTCACTCCACTTCGTGGCTTCTTGTTCTCAAAGCACAAGTTGTTGCTGCTACTGCTACTAGTGGACTACTGCTACTCACTATCATGGGCTGCTGCTAGTGTGCACTTTACATTTAGATGCTCTTTAGGTATTCATTGTAATGCCTACAATAACATAACATTTTTCTCTGTTATTTTATGTTGGTAAATAAGAAAGAGTGAAAAGGATATCTTCTTGAGAGCATCAAATTGCCTCAAAAAAATGTATATCCACATCGAACTCCTATTTGAAAAACAACCGAGATAATTCACACACACTTTCTCCCATTTAACGCAATAACCGAGTTCTCAAAAAAATTGACTTCTCAGAAAACGTTTAATGCAATTTGAAGGAAAAACCGATTTAACACAACTTTCTCCCTCTGCGGCCACCATCCCAATTTCCCCCAGTGATGGTGCCGAAGGCCGCCCTCCAGGAATTCCCTTTTCTGGTCGATGTAGTCTGGGGCTCCCACGATCCCCTCGGCGAAGGTCCCCCGTGTGGGCTGTCGTCATCTATCCCCCGTCCTGCAGAACTGGGAGCAAAGATGAGAGAATCTCGCAGCGCACGCATGGAAGCACTTCAGTTTCTGCAGTGTGGGCGTGAGTTGATGCCTGAGCAATAAAAAACTGACTTTGGGAAACTGTTGGGTATTATATATAGAAACGTTGTGTGTAGCAATTTGTTGTGTTTATTAAAATACAGAACTTCACCAGGCGAAACTTGTGCAGTTCAATTTGTACTAAAAACGTAGAAAACAGAACAATAGTAAAGTTCACTGAAAAGTGCAACTTTTCACACTACATTAAAAAAATAAACTTCTCACTATGCAATTTAGTTTTTGTTTCCCTTCTCCAAAAAATAGGAATAGAACTAATATGTTCAAGCTATTTGTGTTTATGTCTTGAATTAAAATAATACGAAGAATTGCGTCTATCCGCGCTATGTGTTACACACCTTTCGGACAAAACAAAAATGTTTCATGCGTGAGTAGGAAAGGTACAATTATTTTCAAACAGTTCAATTGCTCGATAGATGTAAGTCCAGAAGAACGAAAAATATTTCAACAAAATAAACACACGAGGATTGCAAAAAAAAATTCTTTTGAGTTAATAGGATGAAAACTGAGAAGTTCAAAGATGAAACCTTGGGGAGTTCAAAAAATAAGTTAAAAACATTAAAAGTTTCAATGTTTATTGCAAACCTGGGATTTTTCTTCATTACTAATGAGTAAATCAAGAAGTTAAAATTAAAAAAACCCAAATAAGTTCAAATTAAAATTGATGAGTGGTTCGATGTTTATTACAAACCTGGGAATTTTTTTCCGTTACTAAAAGAAATAAAACCAAGAAGTTCAAATTAATAAAATGGAGTAGTTTAATAATTATTTGAAAACTCAGATTTTCTCGGTTAGTAAATAATATAACCAATAAGTTCAATTCAAAATAACGAAGAAGTTCAATTGGATAAAGCACATCAGTTTGATATTATATTTAGAAACTCAGATTTTTCATGTTTCTAAAGAATAAAACCAAAGAGTTCAATTCAAAATAACAAATAAGTTTTGATATTTCTAACAAAACTCCAATTTTCACATTTCTAAGAATACACAAAGAAGTTCAAATAAAAAAGTTAGAGCGGTTCGATGTCTATAAAAAACTTAGATTTTTTCCATTACTATTGCGAAACAGAGAAGTAAAAATTGATAACCGCTGAAGTTCACGTATTGCATCGTGTGCATTTCGTGTGAGAAAAAAGGAATAAAAAGGGAAAGTTAAAAAAATTGTTACTAGAAGTTCAGGTGTTCAGCGCGGGAAAGTTCAAAAATTCTTATGAGAGAGGTTCACCATGTATTTCATTGTTCAAAAACACACAAAAATGTTGTTTTGGTGTTTTAAAATAATTCTATCATTCCATTATAAATTTCAAACAAAATGCTCTACATGAAAAAAGTTTCTATTATTCAACAACTTTCCAAAAACGGGTATATCGTATACTTTATTCCAAATAAACGATTAAAAGCGAAGAGTAGTTCAAAGTGATAACAGCCTGAAGTTCACGTGCTACATGGTGTGTGTTTCATATGAGAAAAAAAGAAACAAAAGGTAAACTCTAAAAAAATTGTTGCAAGATGTTCAAGTGCTTGGCCAGGAGAAGTTCAAAAATACTTGTGAGAGAGGTTCACCGTGTATTTACATGTGCAAAAACGCACAAAAAATGTTGTTTTTGTGAATTAAAATAATTCTCACAATCCATTACAAATTTAAAACAAAAATGCTCTACATTAAAAAGTTTCTCATATTCAACAACTTTCCAAGGTGTATAAATATTATTATTCCAAAAAACGGTTAATACAAAATGGTGCATGTGTGTTCAAAACAAAAGATAGCCGTATTAGAAAAAGTTATGTCTTTCTAGCAGGTTTGCAAAGGTATATTATTTGTGCAACTCAGATGTATTACGGGGAATTACGAACAGAAAAACGTGACAGAAGTTCAAGGTCAAAACAACGGGAAGTTCAACTACTACACGGAATGCGTTTCACAAGAGAATAAAATAATACAAAACTAAAAGCCTGAAAGGTTTGTTGCATGATGTTCACGTGCTCCACCCTGCGCTGTTCAAAAATTATATTTATGAGACGTTTATCGTTCATTTACATGTTGTTTTAAAAGGCAAAAAAACAACATTGTTTTGCCATTTTAAAAACTGCTCTCAAACGGCAACGAATTTGTAACACATGTCTACATGAAAAACTTGCTGCTATTCATAAGCTTTCCACCAGGTATGTTATGTGCCACATTTCGATGAACGGTTTAGAATTTTCATGTATACCATTTAAAACACATTTTATGTATTTAAAAAATTCTTATCTGTTGAAAGAAGTTCATAGTGAAAACAACGAGAAGTTCAAGTACTGCAAGGAATGCATTTCAGGTGAAAATAAAAGTATAGAAAAATAAAAGCTTAAAACGTTTGTTGAAAGAAGTTCAAGTGCTCTGTCTGGGGAAGTTCAAAAATTCTTGCGAGACAGGTTCACCTTGTATTTCCATGTTTGAAAACACAAAAAAGAAATTGGTCTTTGCATTTTAAAATAATTCTCTCAATCCACAAAGATGTTCAGTTATTATTTGGGAGCAATTTGATTTCAAAAAGAAAATAAAAAAAATCAAATTATAAAAATGGAAAAAGTTCATGTACTACATGGTGTGTGTTTAATATGAGAAAAATGAATTAAAAGGCAAGGTCCAATTTTGTTGTTGTTATAAGTTCATGTCCTCGGTCGGAGAAGGTTAAAAAAATTATTGTGAGAGAGGTTTGTACAAAAGAAATATCATTTGTGTAAAACTGACAAATGGATGAGAAAATTACAAACGAAAATATGTCACAGAAGTTCAACGTGAAAACAACAGGAAGTTCAACTACTGCACTGAATGAATTTCAGATGAAAAACTTTTCAAACCGTCACGATTATGGAAAAATGATCAACACAGGAAAGTTGTTGTTTATAGGAGCTTTCCATCGGTATATCACTTGCTCAATTCCGGTGAGTGGATGGAGAGTTACGATAAAAAAGCACGTGAAAAACAGAGTGAAGTTCAAGTAGACATGGCGAGAAGTTCAAGTTCTTCACGTGGTGCATTTTTGAAGAATCTGTTTGGCGATAAAGGCAGAACGAATGATCTCGCCATTTTCAAAATTACTTGAAAACGGCTAGGAATCATAGAAAACCATCAACATGAAAAAGTTTCGCATTTTAGCTTTTCAACAGCATATTATTTGCCCCATACCGATAAAATTTGTAGAAATTACGGCGAAAATACATTTTTAACCATTTTCAAAATTGATTTAAAAACATAAGAAATTGGCAGAAACAATATATACCAAAAAGTTTCGCATTCCCTCAAGCTTTCCAACGCCATATCATTTGCTGCATTCGAAAGTACGGTTAAAAAATTAGCTCGAAAATACGCACTCGGTGAAACTTGTACCGTTTTCTACATTACTTATAAACCGTTCAAAATTAGAAAATACTTTCAACATGAAAAAGTAGCGCATTTTCGTAGCTTTTCAACGCCATATCATTTGCCTCAATGGGATTAGTTGTTTAGAAATGGCATCGAAAATACGAACTCGGCTGTTTGGTTTGCGAAATTCTATGATTTTTCAAATTAATCTTTAACCATAGGAAATTAGAGAAAACGGCCCCCTTACTCGTCCTCAAGTGTTGACAAGACCGACACCTGGCCGGGATACTACCCAATAATCCAAATCTGAAGAAGGCCGCTACAACACCTAGAGGTGTCAACAGTAACAAAGAAGATCACAGTCAGAACATGCAGGAAGCGTACCACGTCAGAATATAACCGTGGAAATTCCAAGTCAATGCACCCAACACAGATGACCCCCAAGACACCGGCCATGACAAGTACTTTATACATTTGTCACTTGCATGGATACATTCCAAATTGCTAGCTACGAAATAGAATACATGTCAAATTCAACATAAAGGGGGTTTCGAAGATTCGAATTCATAGGAAGTGCATTCATCTATTTGAATCCGAGATAATGGCATTTGTAAATCAGATGTAAAAGGGGGCATCAATCTTTGTTGTGCGTTTGAACATGCTATATATATTCGTACGCATGTCTAACTTTTTTTTTGCAACAAAGGAGATTATATCTGGAACCATTCATGGACTAAGGTAAGTTGCATATTTTTTTAATATATACTCGTGTACAATGTATATTCAAATGTACCACCTCCATTCCAAAATAATCGTAGCTTTAGGATTTTCAAGAGTAAAGATTTGTGAAGTTTGACAAATCCTGAAAGTTCAATTCAAGAGAACCGAAAACGTTAATGCTTCTGCTCCCAAATATTGAACGAAGCGCCAAATAGGCCTCTGGTCACCCGAAACCGCGCGAGACTAATGTTTGGTGGTAGGAAATTACTGTCCTGACTCTTGCCCGTGTAGCCTATCGGCCCGATGTCCAAAGGTCTAAACTGGGGTAGGTTTGAACTTCACCAAGACGCCAGTCTCAACCGCCTCCGAGAAGCATTCATACGCCGTGGGCGCCTAAACACCCATGCGCTCGGCCGGAATCTATCCCGCCCACATTTGGGACACCTGAGATTACTGTCCTACCCCCAACCCGCAATATGTCCGAAATTTTAGATGGGGGCAAAGTTTGTAACTTTCCCCAAATTTCAAATAAGCGCGTCTCAAACCGAAACATTTTTCCCCCTTAGTTCCCCGCCTCCCTCCGTTTCCCCATTCATTCTCCATGGGCGCGAAAACGCCCTCTCCACCAGCCGCGAAACCCCAGCCTCCTCCGTCCTCCACCCATAGCGGCCGATCCACCGCCGCCCTCCTCCATCACGCCGGAGCCGGTACCCCGACGTCGTCGTCCAACGCAACCACAACCGCAACGCCCTCAAGGACTTAGTGGCTGAAGCCGAGGCAGAGCTGCCTCCACGACACCAACGCCGACGTGCGCCGTACCAGAACCATTCCGACCACGCCGTCCTGTGCCTTACTGCTGCCGCTCCACTGTCGCAACCGTCCACCGCACCGGAGCTGTTCCCGCTACGCTGCCGTTCGCCGCCTCGGATCTAGTTCCCCGCCGCCAACAGACGACCACCGCACCACACTAAACAACTTGGCCATGGGTTCGTCCAAGGCTCCACCGTCCTCCACAACTTCTCGTTTCCCGCGAACCACAAGAAGATCGTTGGAAAAACAGAAGGAGGGCACAACACTACCAGCAGAAAGAGGTACTCCTCTTCCCTTATTCATGCAAATCTTACGTCTCTGCTCACACCGTATTCATCCCACGAAAGAAACTAGTTTAGCACTTCTTACTACATCTTCTTCGTGATACTAAATGCACAAGGTTTCCTCCCTTTATTATTTCACCTTTGCTAGAGGTCAGTAGCCCGCCTAGATTTCAATTCAGGGTCAGTCGAACCGCAATTAAAAGAAGCAGCACCTGCTTAGGCACGCGGAGCACCTAGTCCGCCAGTTCGCCGGGGAAGCGGCGCATCGGTATCTATCATAGGGGTGTGGGGCACAGGAGCTGCTTGCGCCCAATCTGGAGGTCGGCGGGGCTTGAATGGATGGCCGGGGGGCGATGCCAAGCACGGCGGTGTGGTGAGGTCGAGGGGAGGTCGCAGGCAGGGGACTGGGTCGGTGGTCGCTGGCGTTTCGAGGAAGATCGTCAACACTGACTGGCTGGAGGTAGATGAAGGCGATCTGCCCGTTCTTTGTACATCGGACGGTGCAGAAAAAATGGACTGACCTATTTGTTTTCAGTCCACTGTTATTTTCATAGAATCCTGTAGTAATTTAGTGTGCCATGAATTTTGTAGAGCTGTCATATGTCTCCCATCATTTATTTCTCACCAGCCTGCTATCTGCTACCTTTACACTTTACTAATTGTTTACACACTTCACCCATACTCACACTATTGTTTTTTATGCATGGGTATTTCAGACTCTGACGAAGTGTTGATGAATGCAGAAAAGAAAAGACAGAAGTCGCTCCAGTGTAATTTGAAGATAAGCACTAAGCGTTTCAGCGCTCTAAAGGGTGCAGTGTCAGCAGTTGGAGACAGTAAACGTAGCTCTGCAGTTGATGATCTCAATTGCCACACACAATCATCCAAGGTGCTTGCTTTAACTTCGCACTGTCAAATGTGGTTGCATGTTGTATATGGTGTCTAGCTTGTATTGCTTCCAATTTGGTTAAATTCTATCTGCTTACTTTACACATTATACCTTTGATAATGACATGCCTTCCTGTTTTTGATACATACTACATATGTCTATTAACCATGTTCGTACATCAAACTAATGCTCTTTTGTATCCCTCGTCAATCACTTATGATGAGACAGTCACCCTAGTGGGTTACTGTGAGACGCCCTACTCGTTTAAAGAGTGCAGTGTCATCCTCCCAACATGACTCTCAAGAAACAGCGAGGCTAAATGAAGATAGTCAACGTAGCTCTCTCGTTGATGACCGCAATTCCCCCACACCACCATCGCAGGTGCTTGCTCTTACTTGGCAGTGTGATATGTGGTCGCATGTTGCATATGGTGTCTACCTTGTAATGCTTCTAATTAGGGTAAATTGCATATGCTTAGTTAACACATTATACGTGTGAATATGACATGCCTTCCTGTTTTTGGTACATACTACGTCTTTCTATTAACCATGTTCTTACATCAAACTACTTTTCTTGTGTATCCCTCATCAATCACTTCTGACGATACACCTTCAAGTTGACAGTGTAATATTGGTTGCATCTTGCATATCATTTCAAACATGTATTGCCTCTAATTTGTTGAAGTGCCACTTATAATGAGACACATCTAACTTGGTAGAGTGATTTTGGTTCGATCTTTCATATGGTGTCTAGATTGCATTTCTTCCAATTTGTTGAAATGCCTTCTGCTTAGCGTTTTTCACACATATTCCATCCTCCTACAATGTGGTTGCCATACATAAAATTTGTGTTCGTCGGTATCATGCATCAACGAATTTGGAAGTGCGAATTTCATTCATTTTTCTTGTGTGTTTACTTGACAAGGCAAAATCTGAAAGGATGAAGGCACGAAATGATGGTGGTACTCTGGAGCAACCGAAACAGATTATCTCGGCAGATTCTCCTGCTACTCGTACTGCAGTGCTAGTTCCAAATCTCATCTCCCCTACTCCACAACCCAAGGTGCTTCCTCTAACATGGCAGTGTGATATCTGGTTGCATGTTGCATATGGTGCCTAGCTTGTATTGCTCCTAATGTGTTAAATTGCATCTCCTTAGCTTACACATTATACATGTGAATATGACATGCCTTCCTGTTTTTGGTACATACTACATCTGCCTATCACACCATGTTCTTACATCAAACTACTATTCTTGTGTATCCTGCATCTATCGCTTATGATGAGACAGTCACGACCGTGGGTTAATATGAAACGCGCTACTCTTATAAAGAATGCAATTTCATCCTCTCCACATGATTCTCAAGAAACAGCAAGCCTAAATGAAGATTTTGAACGTAGCTCTGTACTTGAAGACCGCACTTCCCCTACACCACCATCACATGTGCTTGCTCTAACTTCGCAGTGTGATATGTGGTTGCATGTTGCATACGGTGTCTAGCTTTTAATGCTTCTAATTAGGGTAAATTGCATCTGCTTAGTTTACACAGTATACCTGTGAATATGACATGCCTTCCTATTTTTGGTACACACTACATCTATGTGTTAACCTTGTTCTTACATGAAACTACCTCTCTTCTGTATCCTGCATCAATCACTTATGATGATTCACCTTTATTCGTTGCATATTGCATATTATTTCTAGCCTGTTGCCATGTATTGCTTCTAATTTGGTCAAATACATTTGTTAGGGCACCCTTTTAATTTGGCAGAGTGATATTGGTTTCATCTTTCATATGGTTTCTAGCTTCCATTGATTCTAACAAGTTCAAGCACCTTGTGCTTAGTTTACACTTTATACATCATACATGTCAATATGTCACGCCGTCCTGTTTTTCATACATATTCCATCCTCCTATCATGCGGCTGCCTTACATGAAAGTAGTGTTTGTCAGCATCATGCATCAATGAGTTCTGAAGAGCAAATTTTATTCCTTTTTCTTGTGGGTTTGACTTAACAAGGCAAAATCAAGAAAGAGGAAGGAAAAGAGTAAGGAAGGCGATGATGGTGGTCCTCTGCAGCAACATAAACGGAGCATCTGTACCAATTCTCCTTGTACTGATAGTGCATTACAAGGTCCAAGTCTCCACTCCCCTACTCCACCATCCAAGGTGCTTGCTCTAACTTGGCAGTGTGATATCTGGTTGCATGTTGCATATGGTGTCTAGCTTGTATTGCTCCTAATTAGTGTAAACTGCATCTGCTAAGCTTACACATGATACGTGTGAATATGACACGCTTTCCTGTTTTTGGTACATACTATATCTGTCTATCACACCATGTTCTTACATGAAACTACTCTTCTTCTGTATCCTGCATCTATCGCTTATGATGGGACACCTTTAAGTTGGCAGTGTGATATTGGTTTGCGTCTTGAATATGATTTCTAGCATGTATTGCTTCTAGTTTGATGAACGCCACCTATGACGAGATAGTTTTAACTTGGCAGAGTGATATTGATTGCACCTTCCATATGGTGTCTAGTTTGCAGTGCTTCTAATTTGTTGAAGTGCCTTCTGCTTAGTTACCACATCATAGGTGTGAATATGTCAAGCCGTCCATTTTTTCGTACATATTCCATCCTCGTATCATGACTTTGCCTTTCATCAGAGTAGTGTTCCTCAGTATCATGCATGAATGAGTTCTGAAGAGCGAATTATATTCCTTTTTCTTGTCGGTATGACCTCACAATGCAAAATCAATAAAGCTGAAGGAAATTGGCAAGGCATTGGATGATGGTGGTCCTTTCGAGCAACGGAAACGGAGGTTCTCTACAGATTCTACTCCGCCATCCTCCCAACAAGATTCGCAAGACAACGCAAGGCTAGACAATCAACGTAGCTGTGTAGATGATGAGCACATCTCCCCTACTCCACCATCACAGGTGCTTGCTCTAACTTGGCACTATTATATGTTGTTGCATGTTGCGTATGATGTCTAGCTTGCATTGCTTCTAACTTTGTTGAATTGCATCTGCTTACTTTACACATAATGCCTGTGAATATGACATGTGTTCCTGTTTCTAGAACATACTATATCTGATCACACGATGTTCTTACATCAGACTACTGTTCTTGCATATCCCGCATCAGTCACTTATGATAAGGCACCTTTAAGTCACCACTTTGATATTGGTTGTGTCTTGCATATGATTTCTAGCATGTACTGCTTCTAATTTGTTGAAACGCCATACAGTTTGAACTTGCAGAGTGATATTGGTTGCATCTTTCATATGGTGTCTAGCTTGCAGTGCTTCTAATTTGTTGAAATGCCTTCTGCTTAGTTACCACATCATAGGTGTGAATATGTCACGCCATCCTGTTTGTCATACATATTCCATCCACGCATCATGTGTTTGCCTTTCATCCGAGTAGTGTTCGTCAGTATCATGCACGAATGAGTTCTGAAGAGCGAATTTTATTCCTTTTTCTTATCAGTTTGACTTCACAATGCAAAATGATAGAGGCTAAGATGTCCCGTCTTTCGATGAGATGATGGATATTGCTTTGGTAGAAGTCGACTTTGACGATCCGACTACGAACGTGCGAGGACGTCGCGCCTTAGCAATCGCTAAACCAACTCCGAGAGGTTATTGACCACGCCGGAGCACGATCAACCTGACCACGAGGGTCTGTTTCCTGCGAGCAAATGAAGAACAAGCAAGAAACTGAGATTGCAATCTGGATATTGCGAATATAAGATGAAAGCTTTATTGATCAAGGTGGGGTTCTATGATGCCTTTGTCTGGTCGTTGAACACAAACGAAGTACGCGAAGTTGCAGCTATGGCGAACTTTTAATCTAAACAAAACCCAAAGTCTAAACGACGCCCTAAGGGCTGTATATATGGCGGAAGAGGGGTGTGGGGATTTCGTGGCCCTTGGGGAAGGGGTCCGAAACCAACCCTATCTCTTGTTTCCCCACACACACGGACTCTAAAAATAGCCTATACTCAAGTATTTCAAAATTACATGGGCCTGGCCCAATAATAAGGTGACGCAGCACCTAGAATAGCCTCTGGACGAAAGTTATGAAGTAGCATCTTGTATATTTCGTCCAAGGCTTCATGCACGCATTATCGTGGCTTCAGCATCCTGAAATCATCACTTGTAACTCCGTTCTTGTTCCCCATGCGCATGTCATCATCTCTATGCTTGTTCTTGCTCCAATGTTCATCCTTCTCAAAGCTAGGCCCTTTATTTGTAAGCAAAACAATGTATCCAATTTAGGCAGCATCATATTCTCATGAACATTAGAATCATTACCAAGAAACAAAAGTACCTGGTAATTTAATTGGCGTGCGCGAGCTCTAGTAATTGGTCCAGTATGTATAGCAGCAGGGGCTGTGGGTGTAACAATGGTATTGATGTCCTCATCATCCTCCCCTTCTTGAAATGAAGTCGTCCTTGACGGAAGCTCATCTTCCTCACCCAAATAAGGCTTCAAATATGCAATGTTAAAAGTGGGACTAACCCCAAAATCTGCAGGCAGCTCAAGTTTATATGCATTATCATTTATTTTCTCTAACACCTTAAAAGGACCATCAGCACGTGGCATTAGCTTTGATTTGCGCAAATCAGGAAATCTATCCTTACGCAAATGTAACCAAACAAGATCTCCAGGTGCAAACACAACATGTTTTCTACCCTTATCTCCAGCAAGTTTATATTTAGCATTCATACGCTGAATGTTTTCCTTAGTTAACTCATGCATTTTTAAGATCAATTCAGCACGTTGTTTAGCATCAAAATTAACCTTCTCCGAAGATGGAAGAGGCAACAAATCAATAGGTGCACGAGGTAGGAAACCATACACAATTTCAAAAGGGCACACCTTAGTAGTAGAATGCAATGAACGATTATAAGCAAACTCAATATCAGGCAAGCATTCTTCCCACATTTTCTTATTATTCTTCAAAACAGCCCTAAGCATAGTAGACAATGTTCTATTGACTACTTCAGTTTGTCCATCAGTTTGGGGGTGACAAGCAGTACTAAAAAGCAGTTTAGTCCCCAACTTAGCCCATAAACATGTCCAAAAGTGGCTAAGAAATTTAGTATCACGATCTGAAACAATAGTATTTGGCACACCATGCAAGTGAATAATTTCACGGAAGAACAAATCAGCAACATTAACAGCATCATCGCTTTTATGACATGGTATAAAGTGTGCTATTTTTGAGAATCTATCCATGACAACAAATATGCTATCCCTCCCCTTCTTTGTTCGAGGTAAACCTGAAACAAAGTCCATAGATATATCCTCCCAAGGAACACTAGGTACATGCAAAGGCATATATAAACCATGAGGATTGAATCGTGACTTTGCTTTTTGACATGTAGTGCAGCGAGCAACAAAACGCTCAACATCCCGTCTCATCTTTGGCCAAAACAAATGTGTAGGAAGTACGTCCTCCGTCTTCTTCACGCCAAAGTGTCCCATTAATCCTCCCCCATGCGCTTCCTGCAACAACAAAAGACGAACAGAGCTAGCTGGAATGCATAGCTTGTTAGCACAAAACACAAAGGCATCATTAATAACGAACTTGTTCCATGTTCTCCCTTCTTTACAATTCTGCAATACATCTTTAAATCAGCATCATGCACATATTGATCTTTGATGGTCTCCAAACCAAATATTTTGAAGTCAAGTTGTGAAAGCATAGTATAGCGACGAGACAATGCATCAGCAATAACATTTTCTTTACCCTTCTTGTGTTTAATGACATAAGGGAAAGTCTCAGTGAATTCAACCCATTTAGCATGTCTACGATTCAGTTTAGCTTGACTTTTAATATGTTTCAAAGATTCATGATCAGAATGTATAACAAATTCTTTGGGCCATAAATAATGCTGCCATGTTTCTAAAGTCCGAACAAGAGCATATAATCCTTTATCATAAGTAGAATAATTCAGACTAGGCCCACTCAATTTTTCAAAAAAGTATGCAACAGGTTTGCCATCTTGTAATAACACACCTCCTAATCCAATTCCACTAGCATCACATTCAAGCTCAAAAGTCTTATTAAAATCAGGAAGTTGGAGTAAAGGAGCATGTGTCAACTTATCTTTCAATACCATGAAGGCTTCTTCCTGTGCGGTACCCCAAAAAAAAGGCACATCTTTCTTTGTAAGCTCATTGAGAGGTGCAGCAATGGTGCTGAAATCTCTCACAAAACGCCTATAGAATCCAGCGAGGCCAAGAAAACTCCTCACTTGTGTGACCGTTTTGGGCTGCGGCCAACTCTCAATAGCTTCAATCTTGGCTTTATCAACTTCAATTCCGTGTGGAGTAACAACATAGCCAAGAAAAGATACTCGGTCGGTGCAAAAGGTGCACTTCCCAAGGTTACCAAACAAACGTGCATCACGTAGAGCAATAAAAACAGCACGTAAATCGTCCAATGAAAGCACGTAAAACTTCGTTCATTAATCTCATGAAAGTACTAGGTGCATTTGTTAACCCAAAAGGCATGACTAACCACTCATATAATCCAAACTTAGTTTTAAAGGCTGTTTTCCATTCATCCCCCAATTTCATACGAATTTGATGGTATCCACTACGCAAATCAACTTTGGACAATATTGTAGAGCCACTCAATTCATCAAGCATATCATCTAGCCTAGGAATAGGATGACGATAACGAATAGTAATATTATTAATGCCTCTACAATCAACACACACACGCGATGTACCATCCTTTTTCGGCACTAGAATAATAGGAACAACACAAGGACTAAGGGATTCGCGTATATAACCTTTGTCGAGAAGCTCCTGTACTTGACGCATAATCTCCTTCGTCTCTTCGAGATTGGTACGGTATGGTGCACGGTTGGGTAGCGATGCACCGGGAATTAAGTCAATTTGATGCTTAATCCCTCGAATAGGTGGTAATCCCGGTGGCACGTCTTGTGGGAAGACGTCAGCGAACTCCTGCAAAATGTTAGTGACAGCAGGGGGCAAAGAGGAAGGCACGTCCTTGAATGAAAATATTGCCTCTTTGCACACAAAAGCATAGCAAACAGATTTGCTGAAATCTAGCTCATCAATATCAGATTTAGTGGCAAGTAAACATGCACTTTTCAATTTAATTTCAGAAGCAACACTAGATGGTTTACTATTAGGCTTCATTTGTTGCTCAAATTCTTTTGCCACAATCTGATTTTCACTCTTATTTTTCTCGTGTTTTGCTTTATTAGCTCTATTAATATCATCTTTTAAAATGGAATCAGGAGTCATAGGAAGCAAAGTAATATTTTTATCCTTATGAACAAGAGTATACTGATTGTTTCTACCATGGTGTACATAATTTTTATCAACTGCCATGGTCGACCAAGTAATAAAGAACATGCTTGCATAGGTACCACATCAGAATCAACATAATCAGGATATGTAGAGATACTAAAATGCACACGAGCAATACGTGTTACCTTAACCTTGCCGCTGTTGTTGAACCATTGGATGTAGTAAGGATGTGGATGTGGTCTTGTGGTGAGAGATAGCTTCTCCACCATCTCCATGCTAGCCAAGTTGTTGCAGCTCCCTCCGTCTATGATGACACGCACAGAACGTTCCTTCACAACTCCCTTTGTATGGAACAAATTGTACCTCTGATTTTGCTCAGCTTGTGTGACCTGCACACTCAAAACACGTTGAGCAACTAAACATTCATACTTGTCAGCATCTTCAGGAGCCATGTATTGTGTCTCATGATCAGAATCATCTCCACCATGTTCTTCATGTGAAATAAGAGCCAACGTCTCCTCATCATAGTCACTAGCGGACTCATACCCACCATCCTCGGTAGCAATCATCACACGCTGAGATTTGCATTCTCGCACATAATGTCCTCTTCCCTTACAACGACGACAAATAATATCACTTGTGTGCCCTGTTGATGCCATGGAAGAAGAAGAGCTTTGTGCAGGCCCGGCAGGTGTGCTCTTGGCAGATAGTGGTGGTTGTGCCTGCTTTTTTGTATCACGGCTGGAGGTGGCACCTGATGGAGGTGCTGGTGCAGTAGAGGAAATAGAGGACACACGCGGTGTCCATGATGAAGGTCGACCTGTAGAAAAGTTAGTTCGCGCCAATGCCTGTCGATCCTGCACTTCACGTTCAGCTTTACAAGCAAGATGGAATAAACGAGTGATATTAGTATACTCCTTATACTCTAGAATGGTCTGAATCTCTCTATTTAATCCACCCATAAAACGTGCAAGCATAGCTTCATTCTCCTCAACAATACCACATCTAATCATGCCAGTTTGTAATTCCTGATAATATTCTTCTACAGAATTTTTCCCTTGTCTTAAACGCTGCAATTTTTGAAGCAATTCACGTTGATAATATGGTGGAACCCAACGAGTATGCATAGCATTTTTCAAAGCAGCCCAAGTAGTTGGAATAGGATATAATCTACAATGTTGAGACCACCATACACATGCAAAACTAGTGAAAGCACAAATAGCAGCAGCAACCCGTCTTTCCTCGGGATATTGTAAACATGTAAAACGTTGTTCAGTTTCTAACTCCCAAGTAAGATATATATCAGGAACATATCTACCCTCAGATGGTGGAATATTCAATTTCAGTTTAGGGAGATGGTCATGATCTCGTACCTGAGGGGCAGCCCTACCATTGCCATTATTTGCATGTGGACGACCTTGTGGTTGTGGTGCTGGTGGTTGCACGTAGTTCTGATTTTGATCAACCTCATCCTCGTAATCTCCCGCATAATCATCCTCCGCATCAGCTGCAGGAGCCACAGAAGTATCAACAGCAGCACCAACAGTTTGGCCAGGATCAAGAGGGACACGGCTCGATCGGCGGAGGGCTGTTTCGCGACGTGGAGGTAGCCGTTGTTGTTGTTGTGGCAGAGGTGCGGTAGGTGCAGCCGGTGGTGGAAGACGCGCAAGCAGTTCATTAAATCTGTTATCGAGCGTTGTTTCAAACGTCTTCTCTAGGCCAGTGATCTTCTCCATGGCCTCTTCAAAATTGTTCAGCACATCTTGCACCTGTTCAGTCATCATTTGCTAAAACTTATCATGAAGCTCCTTGTTCGTTAAATTCTCCCAGTCAATCTCGTCGGCTTGTGATCCTGGCATGGTTAGCAGCAATACAAACACACAAGAATATGATCCTACAGACTACTAACAAGTGGTGGTGGTGGTGGGTGTCACAAATCCGTTAAGCAAATATCAAATTCTTACCAGTTCTTACCAAGCAGCAGGTGGTGACGAGCAACCGTTGTAGTCAAAACTCTCAAAGCTTGGATAGAGCGATTACCAGGGAGAGTCAAACGCACGACGTAGATGTATGTGGAGCTGGGAAGGCTTATAATATGGTAGCAAAAAGGGTCAGCAATAATCAATTCAGATATGCAAAGTTGAATAAACGCTCAACGACGGTATTGTGCTGGTCCTAGGCTAGACCGTACTAGAGACGCGAGCCTAGAACACTAACAAAATCACGGCGCTGCACGTAAACAAGGGAAAAGCACACTCTGGAATTTTTTTTGGCGCTGTTTTTTTTGCACTCCTTTTTTTCCGAAACCTACTCAGGCAAGGAAACACGAATCGGAAAATATAAGTATCTCGAAAACAAACCTAATATGGAAAGGACTCGGATTGGTGGTGGACAGGTAGATATATATGTGGACTCGGATTGGTGGTGGACAGGTAGATGTATATGTGGACTCGGATTGGTGGTGGACAGGCGGATGTATATGTGGACTCGGATTGGTGGTGGACAGGTAGATGTATATGTGGACTCGGATGGGTGGTGGACAGGCGGATGTATATGGTAGCGGTAAGGAATATGTGGGTGGTGGTGGTATATGGCAGGAGCGATGACGATGATGCGACGACGGCGTGACAACTTGTGAACAGAACTCGAAACTCTAAGGGAAACTAGACGGTAAGACCAGCAACTTGACACGATGATGCAACCGCAAATTCAACAAAGCAAAATACTAAAAAGACTATGCAAAGGCTCAGACTGGTTCGGATAGGATGAACTAACCCTAAATTTTTTGTGTGGCTTTTTCGTGGACTGTACGTATGAAGAACAGACTCGATCTAAACTACGAAAAACTGTAAAATCTCACCGAGCAACCTGAAAATCTGATACCACTTGATAGAGGCTAAGATGTCCCGTCTTTTGATGAGATGATGGATATCGCTTTGGTAGAAGTCGACTTTGACGATCTGACTACGAACGTGCGAGGACGTCGCGCCTTAGCAATCGCTAAACCAACTCCGAGAGGTTATTGACCACGCCGGAGCACGATCAACCTGACCACGAGGGTCTGTTTCCTGCGAGCAAACGAAGAACAAGCAAGAAACTGAGATTGCAATCTGGATATTGCGAATATAAGATGAAAGTTTTATTGATCAAGGTGGGGTTCTGTGATGCCTTTGTCTGGTCGTTGAACACAAACGAAGTACGCGAAGTTGCAGCTATGGCGAACTTTTAATCTAAACAAAACCCAAAGTCTAAACGACGCCCTAAGGGCTGTATATATGGAGGAAGAGGGGGAATTTCGTGGCCCTTGGGGAAGGGGTCCGAAACCAACCCTATCTCTTGTTTCCCCACACATACGGACTCTAAAAATAGCCTATACTCAAGTATTTCGAAATTACATGGGCCTGGCCCAATAATAAGGTGACGCAGCACCTAGAATAGCCTCTGGACGAAAGTTATGAAGTAGCATCTTGTATATTTCGTCCAAGGCTTCATGCACGCATTATGGTGGCTTCAACGTCCTGAAATCATCACTTGTAACTCCGTTCTTGTCCCCCATGCGCATGCCATCATCTCCATGCTTGTTCTTGCTCCAATGTTCATCCTTCTCAAAGCTAGGCCCTTCATTTGTAAGCAAAACAAATGTATCCAATTTAGGCAGCATCATATTCTCATGAACATTAGAATCATTACCAAGAAACGAAAGTACCTGGTAATTTAATTGGCGTGCGCGAGCTCTAGTAATTGGTCCAATATGTATAGCAGCAGGGGCTGTGGGTGTAACAATGGTATTGATGTCCTCATCACAAAATCATTACATCTGAAGGAAATTAGTCCGGCAGTGGATGATGGTGGTCCTTCGGAGCAACTCAAAGAGGGGGTCTCTACAGATTCTACTCCGCCATCCTCCCAACAAGATTCGCAAGACAACACAATGCTGGACAGTCAACGTAGCTGTGTAGATGATGAGCACATCTCCCCTACTCCACCATCACAAGTGCTTTCTCTAACTTGGCACTATTATATGTGGTTGCATGTTGCGTATGATGTCTAGCTTGTATTGCTTCTAAGTTTGTTGAATTGCATCTGCTTACTTTGCACATGATGCCTATGAATATGACACGTGTTCCTGTTTCTAGAACATACATGTACATGATGAGCACATCTCCCCTACTCCACCATCACAGGTGCTTGCTCTAACTTGGAACTGTTATATGTGGTTGTGTTTTCCGTATGATGTCTAGTTTGTATTGCTTCTGATTATGTTGAATCGCATCTGCATAGCTTACAACTTATACCTGCAACGATTACTTACACATAAGACACATTTAACTTGGGACTGTGATGTAGGTTGCATCTTACACTGTCTTCTAGCTTGTACTGCTTCTAATTTCTTGAAATGGCACTTACGATGAGACACTTTTTACCTGATAGAGTGATATTGGTTGCATGTTCATATGGTGTCTAGCTTTCATTTCTTCTAATTTTGTTGAAATGCCTTCCGCTTACTGTTTTTTCATACATATTCCATCCTCCTATCGTACGTGTGAATATGAAACGTTGTCTTTTTTGTATATATTCCATCCTCCTATCCTGCGCTTGCCTTACATCAAAGTAGTGTTCGTCTGTATCATGCATCAACCAGTTATGCAGAGCTAATTTTATTCGTCTTCTTGTGGTTTTGACTTCATAAGGCAATATCAGAAAATAGGAAGGAAAAGAGTAAGTTAGGGGATGTTGGTGGTCCTCCGCACCGACGCAAACAGAGACTCTCTAGATTTGCCACTTCTACTGCTAATGAAGTTGAAGTCCCAAGTCTACATGATGAGTTCATCTCCCGTAGTCCACCATCGCAGGTGATTGCTCTAAGTTGACAGTGTGATAATTGGTTTCATGTTGCATATGTTGTCTAGCCTGTATTTCTTCTATTTTGATTAAATTGCACCTGCTGAGTTTATACGTTATACATGTGCATATGGCATGGCTTTCTGTGTCTAAAATACACTTCATCTATCTATCATACCATGTTCTTACATCAAAGTACTGCTGCTGTGTATCCCGCATCAGTCACTCATTATTGGACGCTTTTAACATGGCAGTTTGATAGTGGTTGCATCTTGCATTGATTTCTACGTTATACTGCTTCTAATTTTTCGAATTGCCACTTATGACAAGACACTTTTAACTTGGCAGAGTAATATTGGTTGCATCTTTCATATGGTGTCTAGCTTGCATTACTTCTATTTTCTCTTGAAAATCCTTCTGCTTAGTTCACACATCGTAGCTGTGAATATGTCATGCCGTCCTGTTTTTCTTACATATTCCATCCTCATACGGTTGTCTTACATCAAAGTATTGCTTGTCTGTATCATGCATCAATGAGTTCTGAAGAGCGATTTTATTCTTTTGTGTTGTGGTACGGCTTGACATGGCAAAGTCAAAAAAGAGCAAGGAAAATAATATAGTAGGGAGTGGTGTTACTCGTCGGGTGAAATGGAAAAGGATCTTCCGTCGAGATTCTGCTGGTACTTATAGTGCAGTAGAAGGTCCAAGTCCACCGGCTAAATCTACAAACACAGTATCACTTGCTCCACCAGCTGCAGCATCCGCTTCAACTGTACCAGCATCTCAATGAGTTACTCGTTCGTTTGCTCCGGAACTGGCCAGTTCCCAAGCTGCCTTCACACCTAACACTACTTGCGAAGCACTGCTGACACAACAGGACTTGGCAAGATCAGATGAACCTCATGAGCATCAACACCAAGACGGTACCTGACCGAGTCAAGTTGCAGTTGCATGCTCCTTTATATGTACTCTCACAGTTTGATGTACACTAACACTTTCTATATTCATTGTTGAACTAGCACCATGGCGCAAGTGGAAACAGACATCAGGGATAGTGCTTGACAGATTAACAAAATCTAATAGAGGAAGAATGGAGATCCATTTTGAGGTAGGTTTAAAAAGGCCACGTGATGCTACAGAGTCAGCCAAGTTAGTATCAGAGGCAGCCGTTGCCGTTAGGTGTCATGCATGTATCCTCCCAACATGGATCCAGTACAGGAATGAGAAAGACAATACCCAATTTAACACCTTCCTTGACCATTTATCCGTAAGTAATGTTATTCATCGCAATTAGTAATATTGTCTTGCTCTGTCCCATACTTTCTAGCTTCCTCCTAATAAGACTCACATTCTTTTTTCAACAGATGAGGTTCAAGTTGGATCTGAAAGATGATGCAACTAAACAAGCATGCACTCATGTTTTTTCAGTCTGCTCTGCGATAGTATCGGTACCACCTTAGAAAATCTCACTTTGAAGGCAAGGCTAACAATGAAATCCCCAAACATCTCCAGTGGAATATATTACAGATGAAGACTGGACAGCCCTCGTTAAACACTGGTCTGATCCAAAGTATCTGTTGGGGAATGTAGTAATTTCAAAAAAATTCCTACGAACACGCAAGATCATGGTGATGCATAGCAACGAGAGGGGAGAGTGTTGTCCACGTACCCTCGTAGACCGAAAGCGGAAGCGTTAACACAACGCGGTTGATGTAGTCGTACGTCTTCACAATCCGACCGATCAAGTACCGAATGCACGGCACCTCCGAGTCCAGCACACGTTCAGCTCGATGACGTCCCTCGAACTCCGATCCAGCCGAGTGTTGAGGGAGAGTTTCGTCAGCACGACGGCGTGGTGACGATGATGATGTTCTACGGACGCAGGGCTTCGCCTAAGCTCCGCTATGATATTATCGAGGTGTAATATGGTGGAGGGGGGCACCGCACACGGCTAAAAGATCGTTGATCAATTGTGTGTAGAGAGGTGCCGGCCTGCCCCCGTATATAAAGGAGCAAGGGGGAGGCCGCCGGCCAAGGGAGGAGAGGCGCGCCAGGAGGAGTCCTACTCCCGGTACTCCTACCGGGAGTAGGACTCCCCCCTTTCCATGTTGGACTAGGAGAGGAAGGGGGAAAAGGTGGAGGGGAGGAAGGAAGGGGGGGCGCCGCCCCCCTCTCCTTGTCCTATTTGGACTGGGGGGCACGCGGCCCTGCCCTG